>NW_023606374.1:0-15632 GCF_013339745.2 Dermacentor silvarum
TTCTTATAGTGCAGGATTTGTTACTCAAAGTGAAGTTTGCTATATGGAGAATATCTACATTTTTCATATGTATAGCGAACAAGGATTGCTTTGTTCACGGTGTCACCTTTTATGTTATACTCACGTGACATTAAGCCCACTTGTATTAATGCAGGTATGGCTGGGCCTGCAGAGAAATTGTAAGCAGACTGTGCTGTGTGGCTGATCAGTGCTGATCTCCACACCTGAGTTGGTCCCACAACATCCAGGCACCAGCGTGCTTTGCTTCATCATTGACAAGGTAATTTGATATGGAGAGCTCGCACCTGGATATCAGTTTTGAGCTTGAGTTTTCAGAAATATGTTAAGATAGAAGACACAAGGGTTGGCCTTGGTGATAACTACACGTGTGTGTTTTTTAAAATGCTCTTTTTGAAATATTCTTTGTGGACCTATTTTCAGCAAATGTTTACACGCCTTAATTGCAAACTGCCATGGAGCTGGTTTATTCCTTAAACTAGCACTCTTTCACCAAGAAAAAGCCTTATTTAGCACAAAATTCATAGGAAAGGCAAGGAGGTGACAGGACAGAACAGTACTAACACCATCCAATTTTACTGCTTGCCCAGCAATATAATGCGAGAGGTGAGAGGACGAGGTTTGGGTTTGCGTTCGTTGGTTCTATAGGTTTTGGAGCCCCACACAGGTTCTTTGCTAGGCATACAATCTTGTGGAATGCGCTTCTGCAATTTGTACAGCACACTGACAGGGCAGGTGCGGGCCTCATCTTCGGAAGGAAGTGCACTGACGGCACCATTCACGGCGCAGATGACTCTCATAGAGTCAAGGCAAGGCACCAGTGTTGATGTTTGTTCCCTTGCCCAAAACAGCATGTTTAGGTTCAGTGTAGTTGTAAGAAGACAAGTTAAACATAACTTCCATGGTTTGAGTGGCCGCATTTTTCTTAGAGCGCTAAATTTCTTTTCTTGCAACTGCCTGCCCTGGTGTTTCCTTAGCGTCGTCATGATGTTTGCATGGAGTTACGCATCCGAGAACTCGTGAACAATGACCCTGTAGTTGACAATTTATGAAGAATACACCGGCTTCCAAGCCCTTCATTTTTTGTTGGCATACTTTTACTTGTACTGTTAGCAATTTCTTATCGGCTTGCTGAATTATCTTAAAGCCCCACACTGACACTACTGATGTCTTCAATTGAAGACTTTTCAGGATAAGACTCCTGGCTTTGCAAGTGCGGTTTAAGAAAAGGTGGCACTTACAGGTGGCTATTCAAGACGTGAGTGAAATAAACCGGCAAGTCTTGGTTACATCTTGTGTGTAGTCCTGCTGGAGTTAAACGTTTTACGAAAAATTGTGTCGTCACTAACACGATGATAAGCACTTGGTCATTCACCACAACTTCATAGTCATGTTACCTGGCTAAATGAATTTTCGTCGAACCCTTGACAATACCTTCTACAGAACTTATGTACAAAACATTGCTACCAAGACTTACTGGTTCGTCTCACTCGCGTCCAGAATAGAAATCTGTTAGTGCCACCTTTCCTGCAAAGAACATTATCCTGAAAAGTCTACACTTGAAAGCATCGGTAGTGTCAGCGTGGGGCCTCGAGATAATTCGGCCAGCTGGGAAGAAATTACTGGCTACAAGAGTTCAAGAGTGCTGACAGAAAATCAAGAGCTTCAAAACTTGAACATTCTTCACAGGGTGTGAACTAGAGCAGAGCATTATTCGGGTCTTCTGGGAAATACACCTAAATATCAACTTCACAGCGAGACTAACGGACCACCTGTGCGGGCAGTCACAAGAAAGCTTGATGTATTATAACCAAAACAGCCTGTTCAAACCAGGAAGTTTTCATGAGCTTGTCTTCCTACAAGCCCACTAAACCTTAAACTGCCATTCTGTGCAAAAGACTGATCTCCAACACTGGCACTTCACCCAACACTGACAAAGTAAGCTGCATAGTGTAACGTGCCAGCAGTAAGCTCTTTCTGAACCAGGAGAAGGGCCCACGAGCTTACCTTCCATGGTGTAATCCAGGAACCTGTCTCGACTCCAGAAAGGGAGCTTTTTGGCTTGGCTTGGGTCAATGATCATAAAATTATCATTACCAAACAGAATGCATTAACAGTTGCAGACTCAGGGTAATGTCTTTACCTGCTTGATTTTGTGGACAAAAACTGATGAAAGGGTGCCCAATGTGACTAGTTATCCTTTCCGGGAGTCCCTGATTTCAAGAAGTTTGACAATCATTTCATTGGCTAACAATCGCAAAGCATACTTGTGCTGTCATTTGAAACAAAACCATGCACTTTAAGGAAAGGTGCCAATTTCTTTAGGTGTGGTGAGCACCTGCACTGCAAATATAATTTTGGTTAAAAAGAAGGTAAGGCAGAATGGGCCATATAAAATTAATGGCAATAATTTTGGCACAAATAGATTTTTGCTCAAACCATCTGAAAGTTTCTTGTTTTAGAAAGTATTCAATTTTGATAAACGTAGCTGCTGTCAGATGATTCTATATAAGCATTTGGCCTTATGCAATAATATTTGCTTTAAATAAAATTTTTGGGGTTTATTTGTCAAAACCACAATATGATTGCTGAACGACATATTGTAGGGCAAAGGCACAAATACATAGATGATACACGAAAACATGTCACAGGTGCTGCTAATAACTTTATTCGAAACACAACGAGTATATACACTCTTCCCAACGCGCAGGCGCACCAACCACTTCAGGCAGACAACAGAGGCCGATTATCCGTGCTAACACAATCATTTTGAAGATCTAAAGAAAGAAAGCAAATTCCGCGTCGTACAAAACAACAGAGGTCTGACTTACACAAGCACTACTTTTTATCTAAAACGCTTTCACTAGCTCACATGCGATTTTACCTTTACTTCTGCCTGGGATCTTCACATCATAGAATCTCGCACGGCAAGGGCAGGCTTTTTTTCGCTGACAGATGTGCATTCAAGTCTGACATGTTTTTAGCATGCTCCCTCATTCAATCATTGATGCAGCGGCCAGTTTGTCTTGCATAGGACTTTGGGATTTCAGTTTGTCTTACATAGTGGGATTTCATAAACCGCACCGGGACCACATTGCCCGTAAGGTGTTACATGTACTTGGCAGCTTACCTTAAATCTGCCCATTATGCGTGGACACGTTCGGGACAGTCTGTTGGGAACAGAGAACACTACTGCACTCCATGTCTGTTCGCCACTTTCTTAAATTGTGGCTCAACTTATGCACATACGGTACACAACTTGCGGTCTGTGGCCACTCGGCTCACCAGCTCTGGCCTCATTCACCAGTGTGCCCACTTTTGTAATGTTCTCTGTTCCCAATATGCTGGCCCAACTGTGTCTCCGCATAATGGCAGATCTAAGGTAGGCTGCCAAGTACAACACGTCACACCTTACTGGCGATGTGCTACCAGAAGGGTTTATGAAATCCCACTGTCTTGTGGAAAGTCCTATGTAGGACAAACTGGCCCCTGCATCAATGATCGAATGATGGAGCATGCTAACAACACGACGCAAGACTTGAATGCGCATCTTTCAGCACACTGTAAAGCCTGTCCTTGTCGTGCGAGATTTCATGATGGGAAGATCCTGGGTAGAACTAAAGATAAAACCGCACGTGAGCTGTTGGAAGCATTTTACATAAAAGAAAAAGAGCAGTGCTTGTGAAAGTTGACCTATGTTGTTTTCATGATGTGGAACTTGCTTTCTTCAGATCTTCAAAATGATCGTGTTAGCCCTGATAATCGCCCTCTGTGCTCGGCCCAAAGTGGCTGGTGCGCCTGCGCGTTGTGAGGAGTACATATACTGTATCTCGCTGTGCTTCAAATAAAGTTGCTAGTAGCGCCTGTGACGTGTGTCTGTGCATCTTCTGTGTATTTGTGCCTTTGCGCTATATTGTGTCGTTCAGCAAACAGCAACTTGCCTAACACCAAGTCCTTCTCCACAATATGATTATGGGGGACACTGTAGTGGGGTACTCTGGATTAACTTTGAACACCGGGGGTATGTGCCCAATGCACCTTGTGGGGGTGTTGTTGCACTTTGCTGCCATCAAAATGTGGCCGTTGTGCATGGGATTTTATCCAGCGCCATTCGGCTTAGCAGTGCAATGCCAAAGCCACTACGCCACCACGATGTTTACTTTTGCTGGCAGAATAGCAGTTTCCAAGTAATTTAATTAGCTCGACCTGTTGATGCTGCTCTCAAAAAGTAGATTTTATACATGTTACTTATGTTGCTTCAGTACTAGTAATTATTATTACTGAAATAATATCTTTTTTTTACTGTCATAAGATTTGTTTCGGTGATCTGCTAATGTGACAGGTTTTTCAACCACACTATAATGCACGTTTCCTTAGGAGTCATAAGCATTGCAGGAAACCACTTATTTTTAATAAATTTTGTTCAGTATCGCATGTTCTGAATGCTGAAGCATTCTTACCTGTGTGAATGTGAGCCATACTGCTTTTGCCTATGTGCTATCTTATTGCATGTGTGAAAAAAATCTGTTGGCTTTTGTTTACTTTTTCAGGTGCGCGGCAAGCTCTCACTCAAGCAACACATTCCGGTGGTATTCTATCAACAGACTGGGCGTATTGAAGTACCATTACAAGGTCCAATAAACAACGCTTGCGAGATGTATGACGTGCTCTTGCTTAAAATCGGAGGACTTTACTACTAATGTAAGCTTGAATAGGTGAGCTGAAGAACCTGTGTAAAGTGTACTTGTTTATTAACAAGTACAAACCATTACCTCACCTGACATTTTTTTCACCTCAACATAACTGTTTACTGTAGATTTCTGAACAAACCATTACAGAAACACAACACTGCAGTAAGGTCAGCCCAAGTGTTCGTGCGTGAACACTTGTATTTACAAGAATTGTATTTGCATTATTATACTAAATATAAATATGAGGTGCCTATGTTTTTCAGGGTGCATACTCTCGCAGGTCATACAAGCTTGTCATCTTGTACGCACTCAGCTCGTAGAAACAAACTCGTTTATAATGTACGAGAATCTAGTTCATTGACAAGAACGCGATCTCGTACACATGTGTACGAGAAATGTACGCGATTATTGCTGCGTAGACTGTACGAGGTTCTCGTAGACTCAACGAGTTCTCGCAGACTCAACGAGTTCTCGCAGACTCAACGAGTTTCTCGCGCAGTCTACGGAGCAATAATCTCGTACAACTATTTCTCGTACATTCTCGTTACCATTTTTTCAATAGGGAGTTCCAGGCTCAGGGCGCATCCTCGGGTTCTTCGGCTGGCCCGGTGAACAGGTGTTGTCACTGCAGGGACACGACTACCAGGAGGCTTGTGGGACGTTGGCTGGGCCTACCCAGCACCTCCACCAGTTTTTCACGTGCTACAGAAGGCCTTTAAACAAGAAGTACTGCACCGGCAAAGAGCAGGACTAACCAAGAAGATGACCGACCCAAAACAACTTCTTTCCTTTCCTTGCCTGAATGCTGGCTCGCGCTCGTCGCACCTCGGGACCTCGTGGCAATATCATTCTATATAAGTTACCCAAAATTTTATAATAGAGAAAATATAGAAAATAAAGGAAAGTACAAAAACGTTTCGGTTTCGCCCGAAAGGCGAAGCATCGTGTGCAATAGCAAATTAGGAGAGGGCCATACGAAGCAAGGTTAGCACTTTTATCGGCCGTATCAACTTGCCAACATTAGCTCGCTAATAAATTACCAGGCATGGCGTCAGTGCGCAGAGCAAACATGAACACATCACACTCGCTCGCACTGTCATCATCATCACACATCACACTGTCAAAACGCTGGCGCGAGGAAACGCGGCAGCAGCAGCGAGCGAAGTGTCCTTCGTGTTGTCTATCGCTTCAACGCAAATTGAGTGCCCACAGCACGCACAATGCTACGAGCCGCTGACGCACCTAGACTCTGGCCCCAACGCAGATCGCTCTCAAGATACGGTTTCGCAACCGCACACACCTGCCATATTCGTATAGCTGCAGCCGGAGTAGAATGCCGCCCCTCCTGACTCCACTCCCCCGATGGCTCGCAACGTTGGGTGCCTCGCGCACGACGGCCGACGGGCCGTTTCCTACCCGCTTTCCTGCCTTTCGCGCGGGTGAGATTGAGCCGCGATTGTCCGCCCCCCTCGCACATTTTCACTCGCACATACAGCGTAGGGCGCGCGGCGACGGTGTTATCGCCCTTGGGCTTCATACGGAACTTCAAGGCGACGGCAGAAATGCTCCTGAAGCGTTCATATAATTGTTATTTCAATCAAACAAGAGACAAATAAATATAACAATACTTTAAAAATTCCAGCAGATCCACTGAGCTGGAGTCCATCGACAGCGAAGCTTTGCGAGAGTACGTAAAGAGTCGAAACACGAGTACACGCACGCACGCATGCACGCACGCACAAAAACACAAACACACACACACACAGCGCACATACATGCAAGCGCGAGAGCACACAAATGATACAAAGCATTTTTAGGCGGAGTTTCTGACTACTATAGAGTAGGACGAACGCCTTGAACACATCATGGTTTCAGAGGCCGCATGTGCATACGTCTGTAACGCAATTCGAATTCATTTTATCCACATGAAGCGTTTTCTTCCTCATTACATTGTAGCCGCGGATGCGCGAAGACGAGCTTTCTGGGTTTTTTCATTTTCTTCCCACACTGCCGCGGATCATGATGGTGATTTATTGGCATCACCTTCAAAACGGGCGGTGACAAATAGTCAGCTAGCCTGTGGGATTTAATCAGGTATGCGATACAGTATTTTATCTAGCATTTTTGTATACATCTCCTTAATGGTTTTTTTTTTCCTTCAAGATCTACCTTTTACCATTACCTATGCGTGTAATAGATCCAGTCGTATCAATCTCTTCCCCGCTTTTTGTCCTCCAATATTATAAACGTCTGTTACTTATCTCGACTGCTGACCGGTTAATGCTTCCGTCCACTTTAAATCCAAGCGCTTCAGGAAGGTGGACGTTACCTACGCGTCTCACTGTGGGAATCGCTTAGCAATTCCATTACGATGTGCTGAGCGGTCTCTGGATTTTTGAAGCAGCATACATGCCTCAACGAGTTCCGGATATTTGCTCCGGTATGTATTTGTCCTTATGCGACCGGCTCAAGCCTCAAATAAATAGGAATTCACTATCATTTGTGTTATGGTACAGGCTTTCTCTTTTAATTTCTTTCTTCTCATTCTTGTAATCCACCATGGCTTTTTTTGCTTCGATTTGCTTCCATTTCACTGTCTCTGTTCCTCTCACTTTTTTTCAGATTTTTCTATCAATAAAATCTATCTTGCCCTCTTTCTGACGACTCCTGGTTGTCTATTTACACTTTCAATTACCCTGTACATGGTTGCCAACTTTATGGACCTCTTCCTTCATTCTGTTCCATGCTTTTTAGGTACAAATATTTGTGCACTTTACCCACGCATTTATTTTCATCCATGCTTCTGAGTCTTTCTTGAAACAGATTTTTCTATGCTCTTCTCCGCGATGGTAATGATGGTGATTTAATGGCATCCCATTTGAAACGGCGCGGTGACAAATAGCCACCTAGCCTGCTTGATTTATTCAGGTATGCTATACATGTTGTTTATGTAGCATTTTTCTGTACATCACTTTAATCTTTTTTTTCCTCCAAAATCTACATTTTGCCGCTACCTATCACTGTAGGAGATCTGGTCGTACAATTTCTACCCGGCTTTTTTTCCCGCCAATACTCTGAACGTCGCTTGATTATCTCGACTGCTGAGCGGCTCATGTTTCCGTCCACATTAAACCAAAGCGCTTCTGGGAGGCGCACGTTACCTGGGGTTCTCACTGGGCGAATCCCTTCGCATTCCATTACGATGTGCTGAGTGGTCTCGGAATCTTTTCTGCTGCAAACACATGCCTCATCAAGTTTCGAATATTTTCACCGGTATGTTTTGGTCCTTAGGCAGCCGGATCAACCTGAATACCAAGGAACTCCCCTTTGCGTTATCGTACTAATTTTCCTTTCAAATTTCTTCTCGTTCTTGTAAATGCCCATGGTCCTTTTTGTTTCCATTCTTTGCCTCCAATTCACTGTCTCTATTTCTATCACTTTCTGATGAATCCTGGTTCCCTATTTAAAGTTTCAATTATCCTGGGGCGCTATAAGGTAAAATTATTCCAAACTGTTTTGATTTCAATTTCTGTAGTCAGCCTCCACGATTGGTCAAAGCATTTTCGCGCCACTCCCAACTTCGCCTGCATGTCACGCGACGTCACGAAAACCGCGATAGCACCCCGTCTGGTATAACGTGTACACACTGATTATGCACGATTAAACCGCACAATAGAAAAATAATAATTCCTGATTCAACGCATTTTCACCATTAGCCCTCCTCTATTGGTCCAACGCTTTCTAGCTACGCCCACTTCGCCTGTCTGTCGAGTGACATCACAAAACCGCGAAAACTCAACACGTCAAAGTGACTTGTTCGCGAAAAAAATGCATTAATATGCGGAACAAAACTGAAAAATTTTCTGAATAGCCAGAAACTACCCCGTTCCGAAAGAAATGAAAGATGGCTGCCCGCCGATCGCTCAGGCCCTCGCTACTGGCACCTGCCGGTGAGCAGTTATTTATTTGCGCATGATAAACCTCTTTGCGTGGCAGTAAAACGTTATCGACCCTTTCGGCACGTATACGACATCGCTCTGCCAACTCTTCCTTGCTGAGAATCCGTTTCAGCGGCATTCTTATCCTTCTGTTGCACGCCGCCGCGATTTTCGACCAACCACCGCAAGCTAAGTCAGGCGAAGCGGACCAATCGGAGAATGCGGCACCACTCTCTTCATGCGGTTATCGGCCCCATCGAAACCCTCTCCACTAGAGCATGCTCCTCGTCTCTTGTAATCCAATTAGATAAGAAAAACCGCTGAGTGTGGACAATGTTATTGGTTTTGAAAGCGAACAAAAGTGACCTCCTATAAACGTGGAGAGTGTTTGATTGAGTAGTTGAGAGAACGCTGCGTGTCACCGCCCGATGCTTGCGTCGGTGGTTACGTAAATTTGACGTCAGGAGTTTGGAATCGAAACAGGTTGGAATCATTTTACGTTATAGCGCCCCTGCACTTGGTTGCCAACATTTTTTGACGTCTTCCGCCATTCTATGTCTTCGCTTTTAAGGTACAGGTACTTATGCACTTTAGCCGTCCATTTATTTTCAACGCTGTTCCTACGTCTTTTCTCAAAACTACTTTTGCTCGGTGCTTCTCTGAGTTCAAAAGAGGCCCAACCCATGTCACTCTGCATTGCCTCATTTGTGGTTTTACCGTTGGCTAGAATAGACCGATCCCACCAACCAATCTGCGCATGCGCCTGTTTTCCGGAAGTAGCACTGCCACCATCTTGGTTGTAGTCAACTGGTCAACCACACCACCGCAGTCCGCGCTCGTTGAGTACTGCGCACGAGCTTCCCAGTCATCTCTGCGACTCCACCACCGAGAAAGATTCGTCATGTTTTTTTAAAAAATGACATCGGCTGTTCATTGCAGCATGCGAGGCGGACGTTGAAAAGTACCTGCTGCTCTTTCATTTCGGTTGTTACCTGCTGATTACGCGTTGAGTATCGTATTTGTTCGAGCTTTGTATGTAGTACATGCTGATGTACGCGGTCGTTTTGCGTTACTATTTTTGCGCACGTGCATCTCGGTGACTTCAACGTTATGTTTGCTTAACGACGGACATAACAGGATTTGTATACCTGTTGGAGACAGGTTTGAAATGCGGCGCCAAAACTCTCGTTCCCTACTTATCTACATGGGTTTCGCGCACGACTTGTAGACTTCGGTAACAGCGATATCTAGAAGTTTAGAAGTACTTAAGTAAACTTAAACTTAAGTAGAACGCCGATAGCCAATCATCGCCAAGTCATCGATAGCCAATCAATAGCTAATTGATAATCGATCAATAATCAATAAATTCTGTAAAATGCTGGGGATGACTTGGTAGTTCATAGCCTAGCCCAAATACGTTTCCAATACCTTTCGATACCCAATCGGTAGCCAATCAGTAGCTAATCGATCAATAATCAATAAGTTTCGGGAAATGCTGGGGATGACTTGGTAGTGCTTAGCCTAGCCCAAATACGTGGCCAAAACCTTGCGATATCCAATCAATAGCTAATCGATAATCAATCAATAATCAATAAAATTCCGGAAAATGCTGGGGATGACTTGGTAGTTCTTAGCCTAGCCCAAATACGTGGCCAATATCTTGCGATAGCCAATCAATAGCTAATCGATAATCGACAAATAATCTATAAATTCCGGGCAATCTGAGTGCACGGGTCTTTTCGCATTTTGCCCCGATCGAAATGCGGCCGCTATTCGTCCCCGTATCCTCACGTTGTGTATTACCAGTACCAATTATTAATGCGTTGGATCCACGTCTCTCGAAGCTTTCGCTCTTTAGGAAACACAGAATCCGAAGCCTTTGTCTCTTGTGTGGTTGTTGTACAGAGCACACATCTCTAGAACGCGCAAACCACGTTCACAGGACTGCACTGGCAATGTCTGAAGATGATATATGGCGCAAAAGCGGCTGTGTGGGAGGTTGCGTGACTAAATTTACAGTTTCCATTGATTTGTCTCGACCTGGTGGTCGGCTCGAGCCTTGGTGGCTGTATTTGCCTTCAGGAGCGTGTTCTAGACATGTGTGTTGGACCTCTGTACTAGCCAGGAATGCAGTAGGTGAATCCTCCCATCGCACGATGGCTCTACACGAACCATAAAAATTGCCAAAAATCGTTCGGAAACAGAACGCACAGGCACTCCGGGCGGCTGGAGCGGCCGGATGATTACAAGTACCGGCATGCACCGCGACAGCGGTGGCGTCGTGAAACTAGCTGGTGGGATCGGTCTATTGCATTGGCGAACATTAGCCCTGGCACCATTGCTCCTTTCCAGATTACACGCACCACCTAATACCTAGTGTGGACCCACCGTGCTCTGTGTTTCAAGATTGCACTGATGCGCAAACGTGAGCTTCGTCTGGTGGTTCTGAGAGGAACCCCGCGGCACCCGTGTTCCGTTGTGATTGGTTGGCCTATTGGGGAAGGGAACAGCTAGGCCACCGCACGTACCGTAACGAAACCCGGCGAGATTAGCAAAATATAGCTTCGATTTAAAACTAAATTTCTTGATGTAAACAATATTATGGCCGGAATTTGGAAAATAAAGCACATTGAACCTAACCAGTCCTGCATGGCAATGCAAGCTGTCATTTCCTTTAAGAATAAATTTAAGCGATTAGGTCCGCGCTCCATAACAATTTGAATAAAGTTGAATGTGGGAGGGGAGATAATTGATGTTAAGGCTCGCATTACATGCGAGTTGCTGAAAGGACTAACCGATGCGATAGAGTCAATTACCACCTCTCAAGATTCGCTGATCAATTTATATTGTGGGGGTCTTAAACTGGCCACTAGAAACTCTGCAAGGAATACATGCACCATGTTTGGAAGGCGACGCGAGAACAACCATTAATATATAGTAGAAATAGATTTCGTGCCATCCATTTCTTCGCGTTGTTAGGCGCCAGTTCTTATCGGGCACTATGTGCATAAATAAATACTTCTATATAGAAATCGGCATGCACTATGGCCAGAACCCTAAATTTTGAAGGAAACTTTCACCGAACTATATCTGAATCAAACTGGTGTTGCAGCAAAGAGTAGTCACAGCAGACCGTTAAACGTTAAACTAACATGGTTTGTCTTCTGCAGGTTTGGCTCACGTTAAAGGCGCCTGTAGCGCACGTAAAGCTGTGCTGGTGGCTGAGGCTCCTGGATCACTGGATGGTGTATACACTGCTGTGCATGAATTGGTTCGCGCGTAAGCACACCATTATTTTCGTCTCTTAGAGCCCGAAAGTGTGGCTATATAACATCCATGCGACAAATACACGCGTGTCAATACTACTATGTAATGCTGCTGCTATGTAATGCTCGAAAATTTACAGTAGACGAGAACTTTACAAAATCAAAATTTAGTTAAAAATCTTGCTTTTGGAGTGTAGGCGAAAAAAGATCGAGCAAATATTGTGGTTTTCTTTCAACCAGCTAGCTGCAGAAAAAAAAGTATCGTGCGTGTTAATTCCTCTACACATCCTTTTTCTGGGCTAGGAAAAAAACTAGCGAAGCATGCACTGTAGGCACAATGCTAAAGAGACCGCGGAGCTGATGGGCACCTAGCTAGTCCTGAATTTTGGGCTAGGCTAAGTGCTACCAAGTCATCCCGGAAGCATTTTGCGGAATTTATTGATTATTGATCGATTATCGATAAACTATTGATTAGCTATCGATTGGCTAACGATGACTGACTAAGCCTAAGTAGTCCCAACTATGCTTATGTAGACTTACCCAGGCTCAGCTTCGCTAGTTCACAGGGGTATGCGCCATTGCGCTGGTACTCTTTCTACACAACCGCCGGGATGGGCCAACATTTTTGTGGACGACTAACGGAATAACGGCCGGCTTAAAGAGTTCCGCTGTTATAAACGAAAGGCGGACCGAAATGATATCGCCTTACATAAGAAATTTTCTGAGAAACTGTTCAGCACGCTTGCTAATTGTAAACAAAACGCATTGAATCTGCTTTGAGAAAACCTCTAAGCAGTGCAAAAAATACAGCAGACCCTCTTGCAAGTGTTTTTTGAAAAAATGTCTATTAGATTTGGTTGATCTAGGGTGATCTCAATTTTTGCTTTACCAATCACATTGCCCCTAAGTTTTAGGCTTTGCAACCCGGTCGCGTATTTTGCTTTCCGGAGATGATTCCATACGCGAGAGAGAAAAAAAATCTGGCAAGTTTGCACTCGGTCGCGCAAAGCTTACTGGCTGCTACAGCTAGGTGTGAACGCGGTTGCTGCTAGGTCTTAACTTGGTTTCACTTAACTACGCATGTAGGAAGTTATTCTCGATGATGATGATAAGTGGTTCTTGAGGGAAAGGGAAAGGTTGGCGCTATCTTCTGCAGCCCTTGAGGGAGCACGGCTCAGCGCCAGTTATTCTCGAGCGATCGGTTACGGAGGTACCTTCCCTTTCGCGACATTTCGCGTGACTAGCGCTGGACGCGTCGGCGCCTACTTGCGACAGCGTTCCTGGCATCCCACAAACGCAGGCAGACTAACGAAGGTTGGCACAGTGCCAACCACAAAAACGCACCACAAATAGCGGTTGGCTTAAACAGCTTCACTGTTAAAAAGAAGGGAGAGGAGGACGGCGCAGCTGCCGCCGGACGCCCTTGCACACTATTGGTTCTCGCCCTAAGGTCACGTGGC
This sequence comes from Dermacentor silvarum, assembly GCF_013339745.2. Lineage (NCBI taxonomy): Eukaryota > Metazoa > Arthropoda > Arachnida > Ixodida > Ixodidae > Dermacentor > Dermacentor silvarum. Next base: position 13,374 of record NW_023606374.1, read on the forward strand.
TGTGCACGCGTTCAGGTTTACAGCTGTTCCGGCGTACTGGAGCACACCTGCCCCACGACATGCCGTCGTTGGCCATTGTAGTATCTGAAAGCAAGCGGCAACTGTGTTGCAAGTGCGCCATTTGGACCTCAGGGCGCACCGTGGGTTTCTTTCTACGCTGCCTTTCAGGCAAGAAGTCGTGGTAGCAGCAGCATAAATTTTCATGCACGGAAACTTCCCTGCATACCGCTTTTCCAGCTTTCCAATATATTGTGATGCTCTTTTCGCTACTTCTGGCGTGGGATGAATGCCACCCTTACAAAGCGGCCTTCGCTAGGTTGTGCACCTGTTTTTATATAAGCTCGTTCGCGTAGTCTGGTGCTTACTTATGTTTCAAATTTCACGTAAGTGGCTTCCACTCGTGTTCCTTCGCGCACGTCCGAGTGCTAGTTGTGAATTTATTCCGCCGGTTTTAAGGTACTTCAACACTGCGCTTCCCCCCACTCCGAGTGCTAGCTGTGAATTTAATTCTGTGCTAGCTGTGAATTTAGCTGTGTGGATAGTTTGGCAGAAGCATTGTGACAATTTCGGGAATTTAGTAAGCAATATAATTTTTTTAAATATCAGACAATGTGATGTCGTCATCATCAGCCTATATTTATGTCCACTGCAGGACGAATGCCTCTCCTTGCAATCTCCAATTACTCCTGTCTTGCGCTATGTGATTCTCACTTGTGCCTGCAAATTTCCTAGCTTCATCACCCCCCTAGATTTCTGCCATCCTCGACTGCGCTTCCCTTCTCTTGGTATCCATTCTGTAACTTTAATGGTCCACCGGCTATCCAACCTACACGTCACATGGCCTGCTCAGATCTATTTCTTCCTCTTAAAGTGAACTAGAATGTTTTTTATTCCCGTCTGCTCTCTTATCCATACCGCTCTCTTCCTGTGTCTTAACGTTACGCCCAACATTTTTCGTTCCATCGCTCTTTGTGCAGTCCTTAACTTCTTCTCGAGATTATTTGTTACCCTCCAAGTTTCTTCCTCATATGTAAGCACTGATTCTTGTACACTTTTCATTTCAACGAGAGTGGTAAGGATCCAGTCACGATTTAGTAAAGCTTGCCGTATGCACTCCAACCCAATTTTATTCTGCAAAATTCCTTCTCATGATCAGGGTCCCCTGTGAGTAATTGACCTCCTTTACAGACTCTAGAGTCTGACTGGCGATCCTGAAATCTAGTTTCCTTGCTAGGTTATTGAACATTATCTTTGTCTTCTGCATAATAATCTTCAACCCCACTCCTACATTTTCTCGGTTAAGGTCCTGAATCATTTGTTGTAATTCGTCCCCATTGTTGCTGAATAGGAGAATGTCATCTGCAAATCAAAGGTTGCTGAGATATTCGGCGTTGATCCTCACTGCCAGTCTAAGAGCTTGAATACTTCTTCTAAGCATGCAGTGAACAGCATTGGAGAGATTGTGTCTCCTTGCCTGACCCATTCCTTGATAGGTAACTTTCTACTTTTCTTGTGGTGAACCAAGGTTGCTGTGCAATCCTTGTAGATATTTGCCAATATATTTGTAACGTCCTGGTCAAAAGAAGAAGAGGAAGTGAAGAGAGAGACGAAGAAGAAGATGATCCAACGAAAACAGTAAACAGTTGATCAGTCTTGGATCCTTTATTTTACATTTGGAGCAGCCCGACAGGATGTGGATAGAAGTACGAGTTGGTACTACTAAAGCGGGACAACCATACCTCCCGTCATACCAAGCCGAAGATGAAGAACAGGTCGAAGTCCAAGAGACAGCGACGTCATCGAGCCTGCTCCAGTTCATCGCAAGGAAGGTTAAAGTCCACCGAGGCGGATCTGGTCAGCCGAGGTATGTGGAAGATCAATATCAAAATGTCCGACTATGAAAAGCACTTCAGACAGTTATCAAGTAGCAAGTCCTTTCGAAATGACAATAGCCAGGACATTGCTATGCTTATGCAGCGGATGTTGAAAGTGCAGGCGTCTCAAATTGAGCAACATGGACAATTGCTTGCTATGCTAACAGAGACTCTGCGCGCTAACAATGGTCCCAATGCTGAATTAGTGAAGCCGGACATGTTCTATGGGATGACGGCGTCGGCAACCACTTGGTTGAAGTTCTTTGAATATGCTTATGAAAATACCTGCTGGGTGACGTCACAGAATCAAGTGCAAAATATGAGACTATTTCTTGTAGACAATGCCAAGAAATGGTATGAGCTCCGCATAACAAACCATCCGGAA
>NW_023606375.1:0-19384 GCF_013339745.2 Dermacentor silvarum
TCTGTGAGAAAAACTGGGCGTCCGCCAGCGTCACTTAGTGAACGCGCGCTCACTAGCAGACGACGCGCTTGACACCGACAGCAAAATTGAAGACGTCGCGCTGTGTAATCCATGCCTCAATATATAGTTTGGCAAGATGGTGTAAACATAACTTTGCTGTGAAATAAGCATATTTAAGAACGTACTATGCGCAATCGGCCTCGGCGCCCGCAGCGAAAGTACGTTGCATATGCCGCGGAGCGCGTCTCCGCCCCAATCCAGTTCGCTCGCAGCGCCTCGCATAATTTTTCCACACGCGGCGCCTCAGCGGGACGAGCGCCGTTCGGCCCACTCGACCATGTAAGTACACTCTAGGTGGCGCGGTTGTTTGTTGTTTCGGAGGGTGGCGCGGCGTAGAGCTATGGGCGCAGCCCATTCGTGTTCGGAGGGGTGGAAGGGGCGACAGGAGAAAGGCGCGCAAGGCTGGAGTTGCGGAGGATGGAAAACAGCGCGCGACCGTGTGTAACGGCTAGATTTGCTTGTCAAAGAGTTCGCATTCCATTCCCTTTCGGCACGGACACCCAGTAGCCAGAGTTCATAGTTATACCCTCTAATGCGGCATGGGGGGCATTGTAGTAAGCGGATTATTTCGCCATTGAAAGCATACAAAAGTTGACGGTGTAGCAGCTCATTGTGATGACCGATATAATGTTATATCGTTATAAGTGGGTGCGAGTGAAGTCTGGGGCCACCAGGTGTCCATGCCGAAAGGTAATGGAATGTGAAATCCTTGAAAAGAAAGAAAAATTCGAGCCGGGCTGTACGCTGCCGCGCTGTTTTCCAGCCTTCTTTGCATCGCCAGCCTCGCGCGCCTCTCTCCCATCGCCTTTCCACCCCTCAGGAAAACGAATGGACAGCGCCCATAGCTCTATGCCTCACCAGCCTTCTTAACACGAATGACCGTGCCAACTGCGCTGATAGGCTGATAGCAATGCTCCAAGATTGCGCGCTGGCCGCTGGCCCCTCATTCCGCGCAGTTCTGCCAACGTGTTTAAGGCGCTCGGACTTGTCATTGTTGGTTGCGTCGAAGTTGTTCCTGGCCACGTGGTGTCTCGACCTCGGTTGAACTCGCCGCCAAAACAGAACATGGCTGATCCTCCTGCCGAGCATTGGCAATGCACCACGTTGCCAGTGAAAGAAAGTGCACTGCTATAAACTTGGAAATAAATTGCTTTAAACCGGGGGGATGAGGCGATCGTCGCAAACGTGCTTGTATCGGATTGCAACGAAGGCAGCGATCACGCGGTAGGGCAGGTTGCCTCAACGTTGTCCTCGCAGGAGGCCCTGCAGATTATTCAGTCTCTCAGGGGCTTCGTTTTTGCGAGGGGCCTTTTTCTTTGCACTTTGTGAAAACTAAGCAAAACCCGCCGGGATGGCTCAGCCAGCTAAGGCGTCGCGCAGCTGAGCACGAGGTCGCGGGATCGAATCCTGGCCGCAGCGGCCGCATTTCGATGGAGGCGAAATGCAAAAATGCCCGTGTGCTTGCGTTGTAGTGCACGTTAAAGAAGCCCAGGTGGTCAAAATTAATCCGGAGCCCTCCACTACGGTGTGCCTCATAATCGGAACTGGTTTTGGCACATAAAACCCCAGAAAGAAGAATGAAAACTAAGCAAACTGGACGGTCATACTTTTCTCGTGCAAGCCAATGAGAAGTACTTGGCGAGATGCTCGTGGTGATTCTGGGTTTCTCAAGCTGATTGGCTTCTGCGGTAACCTTCTCGCATTTTTTAAAAGGCCCCTTTTGAGGCCACCAAGGCGCTGCCTTGACGAAGCTCGCATGTCACTTGCCGCCTGTGACCCCGCTTTGCAGTGCCATTCTTGAACACCGACAGCCGTGGCTTGTTATATGCAATCGGAGCGTGCAGGAAGCAAACGCAAACAGAGCCAACACAATCGGCAGCTGGATGGAGGGGCACTGGCCTCCCTGCCATTATCTCTCAGCAGCTCTGTGTCGTCCCCCGATTTTGACTTTTTTCATGCAGCCTGGTTATAACAATGGAATTTTTGTGGCACTTGAATATTGTTATAAGTGGGTTCGACTGTATGCGGTTCGTTCTGACAATGGCAATAATGAAACAAGTGCACATCACCAAATGCATGTAGCAGAGTGTAGCGCTATGTGCAATATTACAACAAATGCGCGTCGTGTGAAAAGAATGGCGAGATGTCCAATGCTCAAATGATTTCTTTGCCAAAATCAAGATAACAAACTTGTGTACAGCTAAGGCGGTTATGTCTATTTGGAAACTAATGTGCAGAATCGTTTGCTGGGGGAAGCATCAGTGTGTCTGTGCACAGCTGTAGTTCTCCTGCAGCAGAATCACTTCGAAGCATCTCCACGGGCATTGGTGTTTCTTTCTGTAGGCAGCAACAACTGTTGTGGTCCCTTATATATTCAAATATAAAGATCTTGAATCAAATACTAAAGACTATTCATTCGTATTCGCAATTTAGGATATTTTCACAACCCTAATTTTCGTACTTTTTTCTCTTCTGCCCCTCGTTCATATTTTGCTCTTCCATCCTTTTCCCATTTCTTTCTTTTCTCACTTGATTTCTTCTCCTGTCTTCTTTCCTATGTTTCTCCTTTTGAATCGTGACATACTGCCGCATAAATTTATTCAAGTACGTGTTCTTCCTTCGCACTGTACATGATTGGAACCACTTACCGAAAGTGACTGAGCCTGCTTCTTTTTTACTGCGAGCACATATTTGCCGCGGCGATAGTAGTTACATTGACTTTCTTTGTTTTGTCGCCATAGAATTTTACCGTTGTATTATTATATGTCAAGCACTTGCAGTGTATTTTGTATTATATCAATTTTATTTACTCACTTATTTATATTTATATTGAAAACCTACAGCTCCCATAGGCTTATATAGTAGGGGGCTGATAATGCAAACAGAATGGTCAAAGCGCCTACAAAAAGAAAACATTCTGCTCTCTGAACAGGCAAAGGTAAAGACGGGGTACTACAGCGTAACAGGTTCCCACCAATGCCGTCCCGAGAAGTCTCCTCAGATAGCTTATTCATTTGTAAATTGTGTTTGCAAAAAACGAATGCTTGAGAACATTAATGTAACAGTTATAGCTCTCATCTTTTTTACTGTTTCACTTAGATATATAATTCGAAAGGAGAAGCGTACTTATTGATACCAGTGCGATTATTGCAAGTGTATTCGATGTGCTTGTTTCAGTGTCCCCCCCCCCCCCCCTCTACAATAGTGCCTATTAGGGTGCTGTAGAATTTGTGTAAATAAATAACTCTATATGTGGGAAAGTGTTCTTATTGGCCAATTTTGTGGAGTCGAACTTTGCAGAAGAAGAAAATGTGCAACTTGCTCCACACTAAGCATTGAACTGAAAAAGTTGTACACCTGTCGCACGGAGGAAGATTATTTAGGAGTAGAAACTCCCATCAGCGCGGGCGCTCGCGTGCGACCAGATAACGTCACATTATTATGCGCCGATGGGGGCGCATGCAGTGGCGGCGCCTTGCGGCACGTCATGCAAGCAGCAGCGAAAAAAAAAAAAAAGCAGCAGCCCGGCGGATCGGTGGTGCCGCTCGGGCGCGTTCTCTTCGGCGGCGCCCGTGTCTCCCGCGCTCAAAGTAGACGACACAGGCGTTCGGCGTTCGCTTTAGCGTGCACGCCGTAGCGTTGTTTTTGTGGGCCTTTAAGTCAAACAGTAACTGTTCTTGTCGGTGTCTGTTCGAGGGCCGTAATACTAACAGCGCTGATGCGTGCAGTGTACCCTTGTTCGGAAATTGCTAGCCTAAGATGGGATGCAGGTGGGATGCGTGAGTGCCCTCAGTAGAAGTTGTGAGGCGCGCGGCCGAACGGGAGCAACGCGCGCGGCCGTGAACGAGAGAAACACATGTGACCGGTTGCCTTGGCAACCAAGACGGCGGTAATTTCTTTCTCAGCCGCCAGGTGCCGCCAGCATGATAGTGGCTCCGCGGGCTTGTGACATTATCTGGTCGCCGCAACTGGCGGAGTTTCCACTCCTAAAGGTTTCTTGCTCCGTGACCTGTCGTCACGTAGAATATCTGATTGAGGAATCTTGATTGCCCCCTCAGGCCACGAGGTGTTGCAGCAGCTGTGCAGGCCCCATCGGAAAGGCCACGGCGCCCGCCGCCATATGACGAGGCGGTCACCCGGCTGGCGGCTGGCGCCCACCACTTCCCTCGAAGCAAGGAGCCGCTGCAGGGCCTGGGTGAGTCGCCCAGCAAGCAGCAGCAGCCTGACGACGACTACTCGGAGCTGCTCAGGGTGGTCAGCCTGCAGAGGGAGCGACTGCACAACACCCATGAGGAAGTGGCCCAAAAAGATGCCGGTCAGTCTGGAAAGGACTTGCAACATGCATAGCCTATCGTTCCTTCAACCCTGCCTTGAACAAGCTCCTCGGTGGTGCTTTGTCTCTTCTAGCAATCTCATGGACCAGCCTGTTTTTCGGTGCTTAGTCGTGCTTTTGGAAGATGGCAATCCATGGTACAGCTCAAGCGCAGGTGAACTTATTCTTTCTGAGGAAGTAAAACGTGTTGACAACAAGAGTCTTTGAATATAATTTGGCCATTTTTTGTCAGAATTTGGGATAATAGCATGGCACGGAAGGGATCACACTTATTTCACACTTGGTCAGCTTAGGAAATGAAAACCACATTACTGGTACACGTGATTGCACAATAGCACATTGCTGCTAACAAAGGCAAATCACAAGCGAAAAATTTTAGTCATACCTTGAAAACATGGATATAACCAAGCAAATCTAAAATTTGGCTGGTCAAGTTTTGTTTCAGTGAACGTCCTCCCGCTATAACAAAGCCGAAAATGCAAGATTTGACACGGTGTCATCCGTAGCAACATTTTGTTTGCACATTGGTAAAAATATTTATTCTGGTAGGGAAAATGTCAGGTACCGTCCTGGCCAGTTTTTTTCCCGTTCCCACAGCACTGGCCCTGGAAGCGATAAGAGCCGTCAAAATGATGAAACAATGTGCCACTTGGTTTTTCAGGCAGATCTCAGCAAAGTTGCTGCCACGACGCCTGCACACTTTTGCCAGAGAAGCGGCACCAGTTAGGCCTAGCAGCTTTAGCAGTATTGCCATGATGTAAATTTTTCTCCAGGTGGTGGATCATTGTAAGGATGCACGCACTCTATGTGTCGTCGTGGCAACAGTTTCACCGGGCTGACTGCAAAATGCATGGCAGTCTTGCTTGCTTAAAAGCAATGCTGAACTGCTTTTTATCCAAGTCGAGAATGCATTTGACATTAAAACACACTGTTTAAAAAATACTTTGTAGCCAAAAGTACTTCAATGCATTCAGCAGAAGCGGAGTTATTGACAATCAAAGTTTGCCTTCGCAACACTCCCGCTTCTTCTTCTATAGGGAATAGGTTTGGGCATGTCGGTAATTCATCGTTATACAGTAATACCTCGTTAACTCAAACTCGCGTATCTCAAAAAATCGGCTAATTCGTAGTTTTCCACGGCACCAAATTATTTCTCGTACGTGCAATGTATTTATTGCCCTTTATCTCGAAGTACTTTTGGGCCAAATTGCTGATATCTTGAAATATTCACCGAGAGTGGAACAAAAACTCCGTCGCTGGACCGTTTAACAAGCTTCGCACGAGGCTGCCACGCCTACCACAAAGCAGACGCTTTCCCCGAACGTGAAGTCAGCCCTAGCAGCACACCAACTTTGTCAAGCAACCATGTAGCACGTCATGTTATGCGAGAGACACGTGCACATGCTTGCGCAAAGGCAGGCCTGCAAAATAGCAAGCTTGATGCAGTTTGTTTTGTTAGCTTTATGCAACGCGAGTGATTTACCATCAGAGGTGCGATTTCCGTTCAATTTTATTCTACGCAACGCGCGTGGCACGAGTACACGCGATGCGAGCAGGATGTACCGGCGACAGGTGAATTTACTGACACCGGAATCGCTTGGATAGCTACAAACGGAGGGGATGGTGAAGACGATGGCTACGACGACGAAGGGCCTCGAGAGGGGCCAACATCATCCTAAACAAGAAACGTGCTTCGCTTGCTGGAAAATAAAGGAGGCAACGATCGGCTCATGTGATGTGTGAAGCAGCTCGAGGATGCCTTTCTAGGTCCAAGTGCTACCGTGAAGGCTTACGCAGTTTTTTCTGCACCTAATATACTGCAGTACTTTGCTTGCATTATCAATGCACCTTGCGCCGCCATCCGCACTAGTTTGTGTCGCCGCAGCGCTGCCGTTTGTACTGGCCGGATCAAGTGTCATAACACTGATAATGACACCGGGCTGTGTGGAGATGAGCGAGTGGCACACTGCTTATGCATACTTAAACAACTATAGGAGGAGTTTCTGCTTGAATGTTTTTTCTTCGAAACGTTTACGAAGAACTTGAAAAGCTGGTCAGGAGTGGTGAATTTTTTTGAAAGAACTCGACTTTTCACTGCAGTTTCTGCAACTTTGCTTATCTCGAAATTTTTTCCTGTTTTTACTGCTTCGAGTTAACGAGGTATTACTGTACATAGCGGAGTAAGAACAAAGGAGAGGTCGAGACAGAACAAGCGCAGAGACCAAACCAGCGCTTGTTCTGTCTCGACTTGTCCTTTGTTATTACTGCACTATGTATTCTGTAAAACCTTCCTCTGTGCCTTGCACTTTGAAGGCTACGGTGGAGTGGGGTGGTGCCCACAACACTCTGCCTACTGAATGTCACTGTAGCGCACAGTTGATTTTGGACGTTCACAGCATCATTAATTGAAGCTGCCACCGCCATCGTTTTGATTATCTTTCAGCCATGAACCAGTGGTCTTGTATGCTGATCTGCTGGCAGCCCTATAATTGTGCTGTTGTTAAGTCTAACCGCTTCTATGTTCACTATCAAGCTTCCTGCTGTTCGGTGGCATGCTTTTTTATTTAAAGGATGCGCTGCTATCGGCTAGGATGCCAACTCCGCCTTCATTATCTTTGCCCATAGCGTAGAAGTGCAGAAAGCACAGCAAGGGACTAAGTAGGGGTGTACAAATACCGAATAGCAGATTTCGAAATGATTATCAAATCTCAGAAAACTTTGAGCAAGAAAGTATGGTTGTGCACATGCTCAGGAGTCTCCTAGCATTGCATAAGAATATTGCAAGCTGTCAGCTTTCATCACAGCTCAATTCTAGTATATGAAGGTCTGGAAAATATAATAGAATTTGTGTTCAGTAGAATCGTGTTCTCCAAAACTAATGAATTGGTTACATTCTGTTGTACTGAATACGAAGAAGGTTCTCAGTTTATAATAGTCGACCTGTGTTTTGTGGCAATATTTTATTTATTGACACAAATTTTTTTCTTTCCGGTTTTTAAAATATCGAAGGGCCAAACCAAATTTATGGCAGTTGGGTTATTTTCGAACCCACAACTGTTGAGCAAATGGCATCCCTCGGTGTATAGCCTTCAGTGTAGGCATTGTGATGGTATAGCAGACTTAGTCCAGATGGTTTGGACCTGTCCTAACTTTGATGAGCCAGATAGACGCAGAGAATCCTGGGAGTCCTTGCTACTCAACGAATAAGAAAATGCTCAATGGCAAGTCATCGGTCTCGCCCTGACCGCCGCCGCGTCCCAAGGGATCCCGGTCGACGGTTAGGGAGGATTAGCGTGGGCTTAGGCTGAAGCCTCTACCCCGTCATCTATTTGACGGGTGCAAATAGTCACCTCTCTCTCTCTCTCTTGGGTTATCTTAAGGCCAATCTGCGCAACAGACATAAGTACCACGCGTCACATGACTTAATCACGGTTACGCATGTAGCCGGTGGTAAAGAGCAGTCGCAGTCTGCACGTTTCATTGTCAGGTTCGGCGTGATTTTCCACCTGTCAACGGTTCTGAAATTTGGAGGGTTCAATTAGGCCAAATGGGGGGGGGGCTGAGGCAGTGTGGCTGTGACAAAAAGTCACAGGCCTGTGCGGCACACACAGCACAGTCACGGTGTAAGCTTGTGGAGCGGCTCAAGAGTAGCTCCAATTTGGGCACCACGCACAACAGGGTCTTCGTGGCAGTCTGTTCGCCTCGTTTTGATTAGAACGATCTGAAATGTCCGCCCGGCGTTGACGGCGAGCTGCGGCTTGTAATGCTCTCTGCACAGCAGTCTGCTGAGCCCAATGAAGCCTTACAACTGCAGCTTACTATCGGGCATGCTGCGTTTGCAGGCATCATAACTAGATGGCGCCACCATACTGGCGGAGGCTGGGGATCGAATTTTTTTTTTTTTTTTTTTTTTTGATTTGATTGCGCGCGCCTCGTCTGCATGGCATCTCGTCGTCTGCGCCTGCGCACAATGTGTTTGCAGGCTAAGGGCCTTAACTAGATGGCGCCACCATACTGACTGAGGCTCGGACCGTCTGCGCCTGCTTTAAAAGGCATTTTTCCGGCGCCCGATAGTGCTTGCGTGGCTCAGTGGTAGAGTATCTGGCTCCCACGCAGCGGGCGGGGGTTCGATCCCGGCGGGAACCGGGCACTTTTTTTCGCATTTCCAGCGATAGCGGTTATGTTCGCTGGCGGCGGCGACGGCAGCGGACACCATTGCAAACCGAAACGGCTATTGGAATGAGCCCATAACAGCTTATGCTGTAAAATTTATCGCTGGCCGATGTGGTAACAGGCCGCAAGCCGTGGCAGAATGCTTGCCGCTAATGTTTCTACAGCAGTTATCGAGGGCTGTTGAAGCGACGTGAAGCTCGTCGCCGTGTCTATCGGCGGCTAGCTGCTGTTTTTACAGTTTCCTCTGTCTGGGTCATGTTATCATTTCGATCGGCCCTGTCATCGACCTGGATGTACCTTGTACCGGCAGCCGCGGTGCCATTCTGCGAATTCCGGGCGCTGTGTGTGTGATCCCCATGTCATGCCGGCGGGCGCTCACAGTGACTAATTCCGCTAACATCCGCACCGTGCTCGGCGCTCCTTTTGCGCCAAAAACAAAGTGAAATCCTCATTTGGGCATCAAGGCTGAGGGGCTCCGTGGTGCACGCGCCGTGGCACTGCGCGGGTCTCTACACTGAATATATAGAAAAACCGAATAGTAGATATTCGATTTGCGAATTGAACTATTCGCACGTTCGCTACTCGATTCGGTGAGATTCTAGTTCCTAACAGCGGTATTGCGTAGCGTGTGAAATGTAGGAAAAGGGGACAGAGAAAGGTAAAGAGCGCTCTTTGCTCTCCTCTGTCCTTTTTTCCTACATTTCGCACGCTGCACAATACCGCCGTTATATACATTGAGCATTATTCACACGCTTTATATTCGCATCTGTACATTCTCATCACCGTTTTGGGAACTGGTTTTGGGGCTCTCGCTCGAGAGAATAAATGAGAGTCTGACTGCCTAAACCTCTTCTCACAAGTGGTGGAATGTGCTGTCCGGTTTCTTCGTCCTCTCGCTGTCGGTCTCTCTCCAGCTTCACCGACACTACATCCCTGGAGCTCCGCTCGGGTCACCGCCTCTACCAACTGCACTCGACCATGTCTCAAGACCAGCAGGCCACTACTGCAACATCCACCTTGCCTTCTCCGGCGGCAACCCCTGCTTGGACGATCACCACCCCTCAGAAGGACCCACCGGTGTTTGCTGGACTTCCCGGTGAAGACTGGTTGGGGCTATACGAGTGCGTGAGTGACTTTAACCACTGGAACGAATCTGCAGAACTTGGGCACGTCGCCTTCTACCTCACCGGCGTCGCCAGAACTTGGTTTTATAACCATGAGCTCGATTTTGTCAACTGGAGCACGTTTAAACACCACCTATGCCAGATTTTCGAGAACTCTTCTGTCCGCTCAGATATCGCCAAGAAGAAGCTTGCTGAGCGTGTTCAGCACTCGGGCGAGTCTTACACTTCGTACATAGAGGACGTGCTGGCTCTCTGCCGCCGCGTGAACACCTCAATGCCAGAGAGTGACCGTGTACGCCACCTGCTCAAGGGTATTGGGCCTCTGGCATTCAATGCTCTTGTAGTGCTGAACCCCACTACTGTCACCGACATTATCAGTACGTGTCAGCGCCTCGATGAGCTTAATATGCTTCGCTTACACCCTGACACATCCGATTTCAAGGCGTCCAACGACAGCGAGCTACGTGCCCTGATTCGCTCCATCATCAGTGAGGAAAATGCACGCCCACGCATCGTCTACCCTTCCTGAGGTCCATATGACCCCTCCTGGTGGCGGCCTCCGCTATATCGTGAGGGAAGAAATAGCTGCCGTGACCTGTCCGCAAGTCCCGAGCCCGCAACCCATCCCTACGCCCACTTATGCCCAGGTTGCCTCTATAGTGCCACCCTCCCAGCAGCCATCACAGCAGGCATCTGCGCTGCACGGGTCTCTGAATCCTATCACTACAAGACCACCACCTCTTCCGGAAGTCTTACAATGCATGGAGCCCACCTCGACCTGTTTGCTACTATTGCGGCATCCGTGGCCACATTTCAAGGTTTTGCCGACGCCGTCTGCAAGATGAAAGGCGTGGCTATGACGGGTTTGAAAGGGATGCGTTTTCTGGCCCTATACCACAATGGCAGCGTTCTTACTACGATTATTATCCGCGACGTTCCCCATCTCTGCAGGAATTCAATGCTGCCAGTTCATTGCGTTTCCCACGCCGTCGCTCTCCATCACCGATGCAGCGCTCCTCTTCGACCGGCTACTTCGTCCTCCGATCACCGCCCGGAAAACTAAATAGTGCAGCTTCAGGAGGGAAAGCTGCATCCTTTGGACAACTTGAAACGCCTCCGACGCGCCCGTCAAATGTACTTGTGGTGTTTGTTGAAGGTATACGGACTGAAGCCTTGGTTGACACGGGTGCATCGCTTTCCGTTATTAGTACTGACTTGTGTTCTCGGTTGCGAAAAGTGAAGACACCATATAATGGCCCTCCCCTTCGTTGTACTAATGCAGTTCTTGTTCAGCCCTCCAGTGTTTGCACTGCCCGTGTTTTCATTGATGGCATCCTTCACCACATTCAGTTTGTGGTGCTATCTTCGTGTACCTACGCGATGATCTTGGGATGGGACTTCCTGTCCTCCGCTTCCGCTTTCATCTCTTGTCGTCAGCACATTATTCATATGGCGGACACAATCTTCGTCCGCTGTCGATGCTCACAGCCTATGTTTTGTGAGCATATTTTAACGCTGACCTCCGACACTATTGTTAAGGGTGATGTGTTCCTCGCACCCAGCAGTCACTGCATCTCTGGTGGCCTTAGCATTACTCCTAGCCTGGTGCGTTTTCAGGACGGTAGAACGTTCGTCGCTGTTCATAACCCTGCTTCTTCGCCAGTTGTGTTACGCTGTTCCCTTCCCTCGTCGGAGTGTTCGGGTCTGTGATCAGTGTGAGGTGACTCTGTTCCATTAGTGTTTCTAGCTGGAGACCCTTCCAGTCCTGCCTCTGATACCCCCATAGCGTGTTCTGAGCGTTGAAATCGCCCATGATTACCAGAGGGCGGTCTTTGGCAAGGCGGAGAGTGTCCCTGAAGAGTTTGTCAATGTTTGCCCGCCTTTGGCTGGGGGGGCAGTAGACGTTTAGAACAAAGGCACTCTTTGTCTGATTGCCTTTGTAGATGAATTCTAGGAGTACGTGTTGTACGTCTACGTCGTGTATAGATTTGTGTTGTATAGTTGTTATGTTTTTGTCTACGAGTGTGGCTACCTTCCATTTGTCGTCTTGACTTGCGTGGTATTCCTCGTAGCCATGTAGTGTTGGTCGGGTACCGGGCTCTTGTAGGGCTATGACCCCTGGCGGCTTTGAGGATTGAGCGATCAATTGTGTCAGTAGCCCTTTTTTCCTTCGGTACCCACGGCAGTTCCATTGCCAAATTTCTAAGTTTTCTTTGACTTGCTTGTGTGGTCTAGGCATTGTTGGGTGTGGTGGTCGGTGATGTTATGATCGGTGATGGGTTTTGTTGTACGTTATGTCCTGCCGCAGGTGTGACTTTGCAGAGGTTCTGTCGTAGTGTTTTTCGCAGTTTTATTGAGTGAAGCTGTCCCTTAAGCTTGCTGTCTACAGCGGCTTCCATGTGCTTGATTGCTGCCTCTGTGCGTTGTAGGGCAGTCTGTGTTATTTGTTCCAACTGGGGTCAACTGGGTCACGTCACCTCCAGTGCATCGACCCGCCCCTGCACGATCACGGAAGCGGAAGAACTGGCCATCGCGTTAGCCATCCGCGAAGGTCAACACGCAAGCAAACCACAGACGATCCTCACGGACTCTCAGCAGGCCTGCCGCAACTTCCTAGAGGGAAGAATCGCAAGACCTGTGGCACAAGTCCTAGCCCAAATACCCAAGGAGGACACTGACGACAACACCATCATAACCATCATTTGGATACCGGGTCACGCTGCCATCACGGGTAACCTGTATGCCGACAGAGCAGCTCGAGAATTTGCACATAACCGAGCACTCATCACGCCGACTGCAGATGACCCTGACCCAGTTGACCCCGAGTATTCAGCAATCCTGAACTACCACAGAGGGAGTCGCTTGCGATATCCCCCACCCCATCGAATACTAAAGACGGAGGATGCCGCTGCCTGGCGTAGGCTCCAGACAGGCACTTACACGAACCTACACATATTACATCGCCTGCACCCCACAGCCTACAGGGACGAATGCCCGTGGTGTGGGGCCACACCAACCCTATACCACATTACGTGGGAGTGCACGCTACACAACATAGAACACCATGACACGAACACCACGAGGGAGCAATGGGAGGCACTGCTGTCCAGCTCGGCCCTCGACGACCAGCTCAAGCTGATCCAGAGAGCAGAGAAGATGGCAAGAGCCAGCGGAGCCCTGGACTAGGGCCCCCGACCATTAGCGATGCCCCATTGGGGCAAGACAAAACTATATTTGAATTAAAGTTTATCTATCTATCTATCGCCAGTTGTGCTCTCGCAGGGTGCCACTGTGACTTGCTTTACTGACACCGAACCTCTTTCGCTGGTCCCTCTCCACACCGAATCACCACTTTTGCCTACCACAACTGATGATCATGCTGCTGCCGCTGCTTTAAAGGACGCGATAAATCCCGATCTGACTGCCGCGCAGAAAGAAGACCTTTTGGCCTTACTTCAAAAGCACAGCGCCTTATTTGACGTTAACTCCAAACTTCTGGGGCGCACTTCGGTCGCAGTGCATCGCATTGAAACCGAAGGCAGTTCTATTGTACACCGCCGCCCGTATCGCGTGTCTTCCGCAGAACGGAAAATCATTGCGGACGTTGACGACATGCTTAAAAGAGACATCATTCGGCCATCGTCCAGTTCTTGGTCGTCTCCTGTTGTGTTGGTCTGCAAGAAAGACGGCTCTGTACGATTTTGTGTTGATTATCAAGCACTTAATAAGATCACGCGCAAAGACGTATATTTGATGCCAAGAATCGACGATGCCATTGACTCCCTGCAGGGTGCTGAATATTTCTCAAGTCTAGACCTGCGATTTGGGCACTGGCAAATACCCATGGACAAAGCGGACAAGGACAAGACAGCCTTTGCAACGCCTGATGGGCTCTACAAATTCAACGTCATGCCCTTCGGTTTATGTAATGCTCCTGCAACATTTGAACTCATGATCGATACAGTTTTACGCGGCCTTAAGTGGAAGACCTGTCTGTGTTATTTAGATGACATCGTTATTTTTTCTACAACTTTTCGTCAGCACCTCGAGCGTTTGGACGAAGTTTTCACGTGCATTTCCAATGCTGGACTCCAACTCAACACAAAGAAATGCCATTTTGCCCAAAAGAACATAAAAGTGTTGGGGCACCTTATCAGTAAAGATGGCGTTCGACCAGATCCCGACAAGGTTGCTGCCGTGCTTCACTTCCCTCGCCTCGAAAATCAAAAACAATTAAGAAGCTTCTTGGGCCTGGCATCCTACTTCCGCCACTTCATCAGTCATTTTGCTGCCATGGCGTCGCCGCTGTACATGTTGCTGATGTCGGGCATTGCTCTCACTTGGACAGACGACTGCGAGCGTTCTTTCCAAGCCCTCAAGCAAGCCTTAACAACCAACCCTGTTCTCTGTCACTTCGATGAGCACGCACCAACTTGTTTGCACACCGATGCTAGTGGCCATGGGATCAGTGCTGTCCTTCTACAGCGTGATACCACTACACGAGAGAGAGTCGTTGCTTATGCCAGTCGCGCATTAACGGCTGCCGAAAAGAACTACTCGATAGCAGAGCAGGAATGCCTCGCAGTAGTTTGGGCCATACAAAAGTTTCGACCATATCTTTATGGACGCCACTTCACAGTCATAACCGACCACCATGCCTTATGCTGGTTGTCATCAATGAAAAATTTGTCTGGACGCCTTGGTCGCTGGGTGGTCCGTTTACAAGGGTACAATTTTGACGTCTACAAGTCTGGGAAAAAGCATCAAGATGCCGACGCTCTGTCTCGTTGCCCCCTGCCACTATTATCTTCGTGCACGTCTCTCCATTGCTCGCAACTTGATTATGAGACTAAGTCTCCACTTACGTTATTACCTCTAGCGGTTACTGACACGTCATCTTCTAGTAGCGGAACTCAGAGCCTTCTGATCCCTACTGCAGCAACATCATCCAACGCCTGTGCGGTACTATTTCTGCACCAAATGCCCGATTACGTCGACAACTGCGACTATTTAAGCTTGACAACGATGTGCTGCATCGCTACATTTACAACACCGACTGCCACCGCTGGGTACCTGTTCTTCCACATTCGATGCGCACACAAATCCTTGAAGCCTTTCACGATGACATCTGCTGGCCACTTGGGTTTCCACAAAACATACCACCGCGTTAGGAGCTGTTTCTTTTGGCCGGGCATGTCTACCTTTGTGGCCAAGTACGTCGCTTCTTGCGTGCTGTGTCAACGGCGGAAACGACCGACTACGCCTCCTGCTGGCCTTTTACAGCCCATCCCATGTCCCGAGACACCGTTTGCCATCGTTGGAATCGACCTGGTCGGACCTCTGCCCATAACACCAGCAGGTCATCGATGGATCGTGACAGCTGTCGACCACCTCACACGGTACGCAGAGACAGCACCTCTACGCTCTAGTTCGGCCTCAGACGTTGCTGGCTTCTTTCTGGATGCCATTGTGCTGCGTCATGGTGCACCTCGTGTACTGTTGAGTGATCGCGGCAAGACTTTTATGTCACAAATGATCGAAGAAGTACTCAGAGCTTGTGGCACAGTTCATAAGACGACATCCGCATACCAACCTCAGACAAATGGCTTAACAGAGCGATTTCATCGCACACTAACAGATACGATATGAATGTATATCGGGTCAAGCCATGACAACTGGGACAACTTTTACCGTGAGACATTTGCTCACAACACTGCTGTCCAACGAACTACAGGGTACTCGCCTTTCTACCTAGTTTACGGCCGTTCGCCGACATTCACCATCGACGCCGCTTTCTTAACTGCCCCAACTAACACCTCGGCCAGTATACCAGAACAGTTCATCTCGCAACTTTTCGAATGTCGTGACCGTGCTCGCTTCAACACAGAAGTCAGTCAACTAGACCGTAAGCAACGTTACGACATCTCTCGTCGAGACATCACCTTTCGTCCTGGAGATGAAGTGCTCTTTTGGACGCCCATTCGTACACCCGGTTTGTGGGAGAAGTTTGAATCGCACTTCCTTGGCCCCTGCATTGTTAATGAACAAACATCCCCAGTGAACTATCGCGTTACTCCCGTCAAGGTTTCTTCCGACCATCGTTATCGTGGTTCGGAGATCGTTCATGTTTCACGTCTCAA
The DNA here is from genome assembly GCF_013339745.2 of Dermacentor silvarum. NCBI lineage: Eukaryota > Metazoa > Arthropoda > Arachnida > Ixodida > Ixodidae > Dermacentor > Dermacentor silvarum. The sequence continues at coordinate 15,831 of NW_023606375.1, forward strand.
GCGATTCGTTCGGCGCCTCCCTCCTGGCTAAGCTGCGGCCTGGCTGGCCGCTTGTGCACGCGGGTACATTAGTGTGAGCATTAGTCATACGCTTCATATTCGCATCTGTACATTCTCATCATCACCGTTTTGGGGCCTGGTAGTGGGGCTCTCGCTCGAGAGAATAAATGAGTCTGACTGCCTAAACCTTGTCTCACAATATACATTTTTTTTTCCGGTGCCAGGCGCAATTCCATGCCTGAAAATGTAGTGGACTGGAGGAGGATTCGAACTTACAACCTTCAAATTAGAAGCCCTGTATTCTACCTCTGCTCCACGCCACAGTTACAGCTGTCTACTAATTTGCTATCACAATCAATGCTTTGCCTCATGGGCAAAACTGCGACTTTTTTTTTTTTTTTTTGACGTTTATCACTCGCTTTTTGCAATAACATTGTTAGACATTGCGACCAAAGTTTCGGAAGTGAGGCATTTCGGATATTACGGATTTCGGATAAAATGGACATTTTTTGTCAGATTATGAGGGTCCATTGTAACGTGAGTCGGCTGTATTATATGGCTGAAATATCAACATATGACATAAGACACTTGGTAGATAAAGATATTATGGCTCAAAAATTTACATACGAGATAAGACACTAGGCAGATAAGGAGGATAGTAGATTCCGTAAACGCCATTTTCCCATAACATTTTACAATCAAACTAATGACCCCTGTCCCCCTTTTAATGCAAACATAAAGCCAAACAATAACACAAAGGTGAATTGATCACCTGTTTGATGCAGACCATCCACTGCTTGACTTGTGCAACGCCCCCATGTGTGCATGGACCATGTTGACATGCAACTTGCTGGCCTTGATGTTGCTGGCTTGTGCTGTGCACTGTGGGCCACTTGCGGTAGAAACAAATGAGTGGATTGAGTTTCCACCTCATTGTTGATGCCAGAGATGTGGTTGTGCAGAGCTGTCCGCATGGGAAGGAGCAGAGGCCAGCAGCCCAAGCCTGGAAGAGCAGCTGTGCTTGTCACGACAGGAAGAGCGCACGCTGCGCTCTGAGCTGACCCTGGCACACTCGCAGCTGGCCAACTGTGAGGCACGCCTGCTGCAGTGCCGCCAGCGCCTCTGCCAGCTGGGACACGAGGTCAGGGGCTGTACACCTCTAGTTGCAGGACAGTGTTGTCCCACTTTTTCTCTCTAATGGCATGTCTCCATCTCGGGGTTTCGTACACCTCCTCGAATTTCAAGAGAAGGGCCCTTAAAACTCCTTGAAAACCAGGCTTGGGTGCGACTGTTGAACATTCAAAGTAACAACAAAGGGAAACGAAAAAAGAAAAAGGTTAAAGCAAGGACAGCTACCCTGTTCTTGAGGAGGGGGGAAAAATAGACAAGAAGTAGGAAAGATCAGAAAAATAACAGATGCCATTTCAAAGTAACAAACTCATCACGGGGGGGCTATGGACACAGCCTATCGAGGAATAACCCTAGTACAGTGGAATCTCATTGATCCCGATTCTGCATAGTATGTTTTTCGGGATAATACAGTTTTTCTATCTTTTCCCGGCCACCATTTCCCAACCAGCTTGTTTTGGATTATACGACTTTCGGATGATACGTTTTATTTTCCAGTTCCCATGAAGATTGTATCAATGAGATTCCACTGTATTTTATTCTAAGACTGTGGCTAAACGATTGCAATGTGGCATGTCCACAGCCACCAACCTATTATTGCGTTTTTATTCTTGTGTTTACCGTTGCGCATAACACCACATCGGCCACGTGTCGATAGCAACCTCGGTTTCAGCCGCAGCGATGGCGGCAAACACTAGTTTCGCTCGGTGCAAAGTTGTCGACGCTGAAAAGTGCCAGCTACATTGCGTTGGATCTGTTGGCACACAGCTCACTGATGAAAAAATAATTGGGATGTACGTGCAGTAGTGAAAAGTGTCTCAAATAAAAACGTACACCACGGCCGTGCTACCAAGGAAGTGGCGAAGCCTTCACTGCTGCGAGCACTAATCGGTCGAGAGATAACAAGAATTGCAGCCTCCACACTGCTTTTCTTGATACCCTCGATAATTCGGCATTCGGTTAATTCGGACATTTTTCCAGTCCCGTGAAATCCACCCACCGTTAAGTCGTGTAGTGGCTTTGGCGTTGAGCTGCTTAGCCCTAGGTTTCGGGGCGAATCCTGGCCGTGGCGACCGTATTTCAGTGAGGGTGAAATGCAAAAAACAGCCGTGTACCGTGCATTTGGGTGCACGGTACTTTAGCCGCACAACCCCGAGCTGTACTCGGCACACGGGTTTGTACCAATATCACCAATGACACACTCGTCCGGCCCGATTTTCCGCTCCTTCCGCTTCCAAGGAGGTATATTGTTGTCAATTGCTTTGCTTGCAATTTTCAACCTAGATGGCAATAGTTGTCTATGAAAAACCGCATTTCGTGCCTTTCGCACGTGCTTTAAGCATGGCAATAGTAATTTTCATAAAGCGCTTCGCAAGATGAATGCCGGGGGTGGCGATGCTCCAAGAAAAAGAAGTGCTTCTTGGAGCAGTACAGAAAGCAGCATTAGTGACGACATGGAATTTGTGTCCGACAGCGACTCGGGACGTTGTCAGCGACTGCGATGACGACAACTGTGTGACGCACTGAGCAGTGCACGTGTGTCGCAGCGCGTAAACAACGATAACCCGCCACCTGTGCCTCCGCTATTTCCCTTCAGGTGCCCAGAATCTTGCGACAGCCCACTGACGAGAATGACATTCTCGGCTGCTTTCATGTATTTTTTGACTGGGGCATCATTGACCTAATTGTCACGGAGACGAACCATTATGCGGTAGCCTACTTTGCTGCTCAGTGTGCTAATTCTAAACAGAAATCAATGATGTAACATATTTTCAGAATCAGAATTGCAAGCAAAAAATTCTGACTACATAAAAAAAAAGTTTGGTAATTTTGGTATGTTTTTCGGAAGTTAAATTAGTGAAAGGGTTAAAGAATCCCAGGTGGTCAAAGTTTTTTTTTATTATGTACCCTAAAAGCCCAGAGGGCATTACATAGGGGGGATTACTATGAATGGGGCATAAAATACATAACTAAACACAGAAAATGTGAACTAGAAACGAATCAGTAAACACGAATTAGCACAAAAACAATGACTTATAACAGAGTTAACCCGGAGTCCCTCACTACGACGTGCCTCATAATCGTATCACGGTTTTGGCATGTAAAACCCCAGAATTTAATCAATTTTAGTCCGTGAAACCCGTATTAACTTCGTTTTACTGTACTACAGTGTAGACCGCTTATAACGTAAGTCGCCGGAGTCGCGAATATCCGCACTATAAGCGGTACCGCACTATAACCTAAGCAACAATTTTCAAGGCCGCACATATGCGAAACGTGTGCACCAAGCCGCCACGCGTATGCGACAGTCGAGGAATGCGGCTAGAACGTTTGCATTCCATTTACAGTCGAATCTCGTTAATCAGAACCAAATCACGCGGCGGCGCCTCCGACCAACATTGCTCTGGCACCGCCATAAGCTTAGG
>NW_023606376.1:0-40001 GCF_013339745.2 Dermacentor silvarum
ACATTTCTCGAGTTACTTTCAAAATGCCCCGATCGGCCAGTCGCGCGGCAATTTTGTATGCATCCGCGGCTTTCTTTCAGGCTCGGGAAATAACTTTTATGTAGCGCGTATTGAGCGGCAAATAGCTGTATCGAGAGTTTCTGATTTTTTCGCAATTTCTCATTTTCACAATTTTCACATTCACACTTTTCATGTAATTATAATATTTGAGAAGTTGCTTAAATAATTGAGTCTAATTATCTAATTAGGCGGAATGCGAAAGTATTTTGAGTATATCCGAGCGACGGCAACAAACATTAACTTGGCTCTGTCCAGCGACGTGGCATTTGCATGCTTTAAGGTCTTGGTGCATGATAGTTGGCAACACCTTGTATACATACATATATGCGTGCATGTGCCGGCCCCAGTCATCTCAACACTCAATAAACACATCTTAGCTCTTAAACCAATTAGCGTGAATTGAAGATCCTCATTTGCACATCCGCGAACAAGGTCTTGCCATGAAAACCCAACCACATGAAAACCATGAAAGCCATGAAAACCCTACACTCTCTTTAGGCTCCAAGTCTTCCGGGAAATATCCGGTATGGGAACCGGAAAAAGAATAGCGTAATAATATATGTCGTATGGTTTCTTTGTAACCGTTATATAACTGTACAATCTAAAGGGTACAGCGCAAATTGTGAGGAAAACATGGCCAGACAGTTTTTTTAGAGTTAGCTTTGAAACTTCTCTTTACACTATTATTTTCGGTGAAACGTATCCTATATTCCGGAAAAAAACATTTCTCATGGCTTCGGCCAGCAAACTATTTTTAAGACCATCAACTCCTTATGCAAGCTTATGAAAGCCTAAAAGCACAAGAAAGATTTTGAAGAACTTCGTTTTTTACGGATCTGTAATTCCACACAAAGCAGATGTGCTAATTCTACAAACCGCAACTGACCGTGTCTTCCAAGCAGGGAAAAAAACTGTAACGTTTTCGCATATGACTGTGGCAAAGCGTCAGTCCGTGAAATTTACCTCCGAAATGACTTCCTTAGGAGTGTTTTACGTAGGTGGTAAATTTTTATGCAAGCTTTCATCGCTTGAAACAATCTAGAAATTGCTGTTTATGGAAAATTGTTGCGGTAAGTGCTTTCTTTGAGGCTGTTACAAGGTTACAAAGATATGTCTCACTGTATCTTTGTAATTTCTTAAAAATAAATGACAACTTTGAGTGGCTAAAAAGAAAAAAAAATGTCTGCTTGCAGTAATCGCCACAATAATTTTTTTTGTTTTGTTTTACTAAGTGCTTTAGATATGGTCCAGATTCCTTCAGCTGCTGCCAGAACTAAACACTTGCGCATCGCACATGCAGTGAACAGATATATTTTGTCTCAAGCTAACGTTTCCACTTACCCTCGCTAAGTCCCTTCATAAGTGATTCCGGATCATACGACGTGAGGTAAATTTCATTGCGAAAGATTGCTCAAAACCGCCACGCCACTTTCACCGCCACGTGCAAGGAACAAGGCATTTTTTCCTGCTGTATGCGCTGCGTTCCGCCTCATTACTATGGACAAGACGTCAAAGTCTTCTCGCGGGCAGCGAGAAAGTCATTTCAAAGTGAATTAAGAAGCACTTTCTCCCCTCTATCGCAGCCTGTGACTTTAAGCAGACGCACGATTTACCTGTATGCAAGCCGAGCTGATTATGCGACACTACCGAGTGTTTTGCGTCATTAAACATATCACGTGAAGCCATCTCTTTGGCAAGCAAAGGTACTCGATTTGCGTCAAGAGCCCTGTTCAGTCCTCCGGGGAGCCTGCTCGCAGCAAGGCAACTAGCGGTCTGGTACTCTCTACTAAGCACATCTTAAGAAGACGCTGAACACATTAGCAAACGTGAGACTTCATCAAGTAAGTAAGCCTCGGCATCTCGCGAAGGCTTCGTCGCCTAACGGTGGGTTACTTCGCTTGGTGATTAAGTGTGACATCTCAAAACTTCGCTTTCACTATAAAAATATGGAAGCGCTGGTATCTCTACGGCTCATATTTAGCTTAATTACTTTTGTTGCCTCTCCAATGCGGTACACTCGCATCTGTGTGTTAGAGTTTAATGTATATGCATGCTCTGTGGGTACATATGCGTCAACGCTGTTTTTGAGCAGTTTGAAGGTACACACTGCAGTGTCCGACACTGAAATAAGTTCTCAGGCACGGATTGAAGCATCTGCATAATGCTATAGAGAAAAAAGCAAACAGCGGCAGGATGACGAATGAAACTGACGACATCCCATTATCTGATATCATAAGCTCAGATCTCGCTAAATCATTCGACGACGTGTCGCATTAGAAATTACAGCTAAATATCGACACTATCTTCAGAAGCCCTTCAATTACCCAGTGGTTTTGTTGTTACCTTCATGGTCGGGAACAGTTTTCCCAATTGGGTGACTAAGAAATAAACATGTGTTCTGTTATTTCCGGTGTTACCCAAGGAAGTGTCTTGGGACCGCTTTTGTTCTTTGTTTTTATAAATGACCTAGCTCGAGATCGTACAGTTCCAGTCAGGCTATATGCAGATGACTGCATACTGTACAATGTAATTAAAACGTCTTCGGTTCAGGCCGAATCGAATGTTAGCCTGCAAAAAATGGAAATTGTCTACACATCAATGCTGCCTCGATGACGTCATCTTCTTATCGCCAACGTTTGACACTCACCTTGAGCCAGAGACTTGAGCAAGCTATACTTGATGTTTTTGGGAAGGCGAAGCTGCAACTTAACTCCTCAAAATTTTGTTTTGGCCTCCACCCAATTACTATCCTGGGCCATCTCCTCGATGCTTCCGTAGTACAGCGTGATCGCGACAAAAATTGGGCTGTCCGAGGCTTCCTGTTCCGAAGACAGGCAAAGACGTTCGAAGTTTTTTATTGCTATGGTCGTACTTCCGTCGTTTTTTTAAAATAATTTTTTGCGGTAATTGCTTGACACCCACCTAATCTTTTGATGAAAAGTGTACAATTCTTGTGGGGTACCTCAGAAGCTGCTGCCATATTTGTCTCGTCACCCTTATGACCTCACCATCGATCCTCGCCTACTTCGTGCCTGATGTCCCTACATAATTGCATACAGATAACAGCGGTCATGGCGTAGGCGCTGTCCTAGCTCAGCGTCAACGTGGTCAAGATCGCGTTATTGCTTATGCAATCCGCCTCCTATAACCATGAGAGCGCAACTATCCATTACGGAACGCACATGCCTTGCTGTTTGGGTGGTTGCGAAGTCCAAACCCTAACTCTACTCTCGTCCTTTCACCGCAGTCACTGACCGTCATGCTCTCAGCTGGCTTTCATTCCGACCGGAACAACCTTTCTTCCACCATCGCTGCCATGTCTGACGTCGACAATTTCAAGACTACTGTACTTTCTGTTATATTGTAAGACCTATTATTGTGTAATTATGTACTGTTCTTTTTTACTTACCATTCCTTTCTGTAATGCCTTCGGACCAGGAAAGTATGCGAAATAAATAGATAAATAAAATTAATAAATTCCTTAGGCGCCGGCTCGGTTGATGGGGTCTGAGGCTCCAAAAGTTTTCAACTTACAAGTCTGGCCGCGGGCACCGAGACGCTGACAGTTTGTCCCGTTACCCCGCTAACGACTGTGACCCCTCTAAAATTGGCAGTGCTCCTTGCCTTGTCTCCGTATCGCCGCTGCTACATATCGCCGACCAGCAACTTCGTTACGCTTCCATCAAAGCACTCATCGACCGTTGTGAATACTCTCCTGCTGATGATACTCGACGCTTATTCGTGCTCCGCGATGGTGTAAGCGGTGCCATCGTAATCTTCACCCGGAAAGCTCTCTGTGATCTCCTGCTAGTCATTTATAAACATCTCCATTCAACCGTTCTAAAAGAGCTTCACAACGCCCCAGCTACGCGACACCTCGGCGTATCTTGAACCTAAATGACAACATAAATTAATTTGTTCCAAGTGCTGTTTTTATCTGCATGTGATTTTTCAAATCGTTTATATAAAGACTGAATAGCGATATCCCTATTACAACAGTGGTCAAGTTGCTTTTAAATCTTGTATTTGAATGTTCATATATGAATATAATTTTCTATCGGACGAAAATTGAGAGAAAATGATAGTGAAGCAGCAATTGAGCAGCATGCAGCTCGGAATTTAATCCACCCGTGAAGTGGCGGATATTCCTTGTATTTCCTGCTGTGTCTTCTTTTTTTACAATTGTTAGTAGAGGCAGATGTATGGTAACTATGCAAACCTATGATAAGCACTACCGTTCGGCAAATGCAGTCTGGGCAAGCGCGGCAGCGGTATCTACGGCAACGCGTTACCGTATTGGCCGTACGGTTGTCGGTCAGGATGTTGTCCTTAGCGCGAGTCTGGTTGAGTAAACGTGGCAAAAAGGAGACACAAGTATTTAGCGCAACTCTGGTTGAGCAAATAGCAAAAAAAAAAAAAAAAAGCAGCAACGGCAGAGACTGAGACATTCTTATTTCTGCCTCTTTTTTATTGCGATAGGAATTACATGGACACTTCAGCCGCATTTCCGCCGTCGCCGTCTGATTCCCTATAAAGTCCAACGGCGATAAAATCGTCGCCGCGCGCTGTACTGTATGTTCGAGCGAAAGCTTGCGAGAGTGAGCCGTCATCGCGGCTCAACCTCGCACACGCAAAGAATGGAAGCGGGTAGGAAGCGCTCCGTCTTCAGTCGCGCGCAACGCTCCGGGGGGACGGTAAGGGGGGGGGGGGGGGGGGGGGGCGTCGTACTCCGGGTGGCCTTGGGCGTCACCACCTACCAGGAATCTTCGGGCGGTTCCGGCAGCCGCACGCGCCCGTCCGGGCAGCTACAAAGGCTAAATCACGCGCTGCTGCTGCCGTGCTCGCCCCCCCCCCCCCCTCCCCCTTACCGGCCAGAGTTACACTAAAACCAGGCAACATCATGCTGTAAAAGCTCGCCCAATCCGCCACTCTTCTTTCCGGCAACTCAGTTTTGTTGAAGGAGTGCTTCCTTGCGCCGAATAGGTGTGGGTTTTTTTCTTTTTTCCCGGTTTTTCTACGCTCAATCTGAAGGATGTGTACATTTTTTCACTTACGTGCACATTGAAGGAGAAATATTCCGTCCTGTTCGGAATACATCCTCTTGCCTTCACCTGGGCTTATGATGCACCTGTGGGTGTAATCAAAGCAACCAGTCAGCGTGCATGGGAAACTTCGCCTTGGTATGAAAGTGGTGCACAACTTAAATGCATTTTCTCCGTGCCGGGGAACTTGACAAGCGCACGCAACCAAGTTCCAGTAAGCATAGTTGACACCTGCCTGACAACACAGGAAAGAGTTGGCTGTGACACAAGAACCAGGTCTCCTAGGTCAAAGAACCTCTTCCCGTAAAGACGATCAGTTGCAACAGCGGCGCCACAAGGCAACCACGTCCGTCCGTATTTTGGTGCAGCGGCAACATCGACAGTAGCTCGAGCACATCAGCCTTTGACAAACCGTACCTTGCTAAGAAGTCTTGATTATTGTGTACCTCCACGGGATTCTGGTAATCCCTAAGGTCCCGCTAAAATGGCTGCGCAAAAGTTTACGCTTCGTTGTCAATGACTCATTCCGCATGGTTGACAAAATTGTTGCGTGAGCGTTGCTTGCTTGAGCCGCGCACCATCAAAAACAGTGGACGCTTAAGCTTCGCCTTTAAGAGTGGAATGCGATAGCATTCAAAGATCCCTGGCAACTTATCAGTCTTTTTTCTCCTACATTAAAATTGCAATATGACGCTATCATGTCTGTAGGCTAACGTTAGGTCATACTTTACAATTTTTCTGACGTATTTTACTTTGAGAAATTCAATTTTTGTTCATAATTCCTTGCGCCCCGCGAAGCGCCTGTGTGGTAGGGGTGGTTCGGGATGAATTTGTCCGCCACGGATATGCCACGGCCGCCGATGCTTACGCCGAAGCCGGCCCCAACGCCAGATTTTCTGCGACACGGGGCCCTTAACGCTGTCGCGTTAAAATCATTTAACTCGCTGGAGCTGTCGTCGTAACACGCCGCCTAGTTGGATTAGATAAAGCGCCGTTCAAGGTGCCTCGGATCCTACCTTAATCAGGCTCTCTTTTCGTGAACTTAAATAGGGTTGACGTTAAGGTCTGTTCTTGAAATGCAGTTAGGAGCCAAAAAAAAGACACACAACGATAATGCTGAGGTTAGTTTGCGAATACGGGGTTAATTCCTCCCCTGTCACGAGCCCTCGCGCTTCCGCCCGCTACGCTAAATGAAGCCTTGCGCAGAACTAGCAGAATGCCGACACGATCGAGCCTCTGATAGCCACGTGCGCGCCCTTGAAGAAAGCGAGACGCGCTGTCCGGAGTAAAAATCAGAGGTATCATGTTCTTGAGCTTCTTCTTGTTCTTCCGGCACTCGAACGGCTTATAGAAGTAGAGACCACGTGCTGCAGTGGTTATATATGCTCTCGCTTCTATCAAGCTGATTTCTGCCGCCACGATAGCCGGAGCTATAGAGCCAAGAAAAGCCACCTGTGTTTCGACGTGACACTATACCGAACGCGTCGTTCTTCGATCGCTTCGTGATGAAGCTCTGTAGTGCACAACAGGCCACCTCACTAGTGAGCACTATGCTTTTGTGACCTTGCAGGAGGAACTCCGCTTGCCGGAACCAGATTATTTCTCCCTCGACGTGGACTACGCGCGATGTCACCCGAAATGACTTCGTCTACGAAGTTCATTGGTGACGATGACAGCGGCGTGTGGCTGCCGAAGCGCGACCACCGGACCGTAGGTTGGCCACTGACCGGCAATCCGCTGCCGGTCATCGTGATTACGGCCGCGTACGTGTACTTTGTCAAGGTGGCCGGTCCCCGCTGGATGTCCAGCCGCAAGCCCTTCGAACTGAAGGCCTGCATCCTCGTCTACAACCTGGCGGCCACACTCCTCAGCGCCTTCTTCGTGTGCCGTTTCGTGAAGCTCGCGTACTGGGACCTGGGCTACACCTTCCTACAGGGCCTCGACAACACCGACTCCCCAGAGGGCCTCGAGATTGTGCGCTTGTCCTGGTGGCTTTACATGCTCAAGATCTGCGAGCTCGGCGATACCGTGTTATTTGTGCTGCGCAAGAATAACCACCAGGTCAGCGCGCTGCACGTAGTGCACCACGTGATCGTCACCTGGAACATGTGGCTGAACGTGAGCTACGGCGCCCAGTCGCACGAAATGTTCATCACGTGCATGAACACGTTTGTGCACGTGTTCATGTACACGTACTACTTCCTCGCGGCGCTTGGTCCAGCCTACAAGCGCCTGCTCTGGTGGAAGAAATACATGACCATGATGCAGATCTCGCAGTTTGTCATCCTGCTGGCGCACGCCGTCGGCATGGTGTTCGCCAAGGGAAACTACGTGGGCCTCTTTGTGTGGCTCGAGGTGGCGCAGGCGATACTATTCTTCGTGTGGTTTGTGGTCTTCTACATTCAAGCTTACTCAAGGAAAAACCTGTAGGTGTTTGCAACGTTCCGTCTGTGATCTGATGCGTTTTTTTTTGTTCTGTTTTTTTTTTCTTTAAGTGTCCTGGACTTCTGCTATTTGGACTGTTTTGAAAGTAAAAAGCGTCTGAGACTGTACGCAATTGTGTTAAGTAGAATTGTATGTGTATAGAAGCAAGACATCGTTTCTGTACTGAAGTTACTTTGCGGTGCATTGCTCTATATAAAAACAGTTTCGTAGTTTTGCTGTTTGTTTGATGAAATTCGGCGAGTTAATACGTTTTGTTTTCATGAAGAAATGTTCTCTTCAACGGAGATTACATCTTCCTAATCTTCAAGGTTGGTGTGTTGTCATGGCGTTAGTGTAAGTGCCGAATAACTTGATCTATTTCAGCAGTAGTTCATCAGTGCTATTGGTAAGTTGTCCATTTCGCAGAGTTTCTATCCCGTGCGCGTTCAGTTACACGTCGTGCTTCGAGGGCTACTATAACAGTTCTAAATTTTCAAAATTTGAACCAGGGCTCAAAGGGTTCAAAAAACTAAAGAAACTTACCCGAATTACACAATTACCGGTGAATTAGCTGCCCAGGCAAACATCATTTGCAAGAAAAACCGAAACCAAAAAAAAAAAATTACACCATCTTCCCGTAGGGGAACCCCGAGTAGTATGCGAAGCAGCCATCGGGTCGACTCAAGTTCCCATTAGTTTTCAGTTCGGCGTTTCCGTTAGGTTGAGGTACGTAGCTAACGGCTTCGCCAGCCCGAAGTTCGGGATCGGCCTGTCACCGCTGCCATTTCGTGGCAGCGGCTCGAGCCCTCTTCTCCGCGGCGCTGTCCACGGCGCTGACACTGGCGTTGACGCTGGCGCTGTCCGTGGCACTCATCGCGGCGTTGCGGGAGGAGAATGAGAGGAGCGGAGCGGGCGCGCGTCATTATACCGCAAACTACAGTGGCGCCCCCCGGCGGAGTATGCAGCGCCTACCGTCGCTCCTCTAACCTAAGCTGCTTCGCATTATCGCGCGCGGAGCCGCAGGTGTTGCCATTCGTTGCGCAATCCGGAGAGGAGGGTAGGGTCGTACAGGAGAGGAGGAATGTCGACAGGAGAGGAGATGAGGCAAGGAGAGGAAGGGGAGGAGGATGCGCACGCGCAGTGCGGGTGTGGACGCCGCACGGTGGAGGCAGGGACATAGTCCCGAGCATAAGATGCTTCGCAACTAAAACCATAAATTTACTAATTAAACTGAAACAATAATTACATTTCATAAACAAACTTTACGGTACATGTTTCTGCTGCAAAGTTGAATATAATTGGCGTAAAAGTCTCGTTCTGTGTTCACGATGATTGTATTTTAGTACTATAAGTGACTTGATGCTGTTTTTTGCGGCGTCCTATTTTTGAGATTTATGTTTGTAATAAACCCGCCCTTACAATAATGGCCAATTCGGGCACTGTAGGTATCTGCAATAAATAATAAATCAATGAATAAATAAATCTACGATTCAAGATGGTCATGTATATAGATTCAAATTACTAGTGACAAATTATTCGTTCAATGTACCTAATTACGCAAGTAGCACCGCGAGGTGGAGCTCGCAGTGCAACCGCTCTGTGACTTAGTCGGGCGTCGTAAAATAGAGCTGAAAATGCCGCGCTATAAAACGGTTTGTCTCGCCCCTGCTGCTGAAGTGACTTCGCGTTGGACTGGGTGTTGCACAAAGCTACAATTAGCATCAGATCGTGGCAAGAGGGATGGGCGCTACAGCAGTTTCTTTATTACGTCAACCTTTTACGCCACGTAGGGGTTGCATCCGGAGCCGTGTTTCGCGGCGCTTCATGCGTAATCAGGTAAATTGAACTAAGAACTTGACGCCAGTTATTCCGGTCTACATAACCAATCTAAAATTTAGAACCATGGAACTAGACATTTCAGGCGATTCTCTTCAACATTTTAATATAAACGTGTGCCGTGAAGTTGGTTACTCGAAAGTTAATTGATTTAATCAGTTTAAATTGTGAATAGATTCGTTGTTTTCTTTTCTTGCAAATGACGTCTATGTGGGCCGATATTTCATCTTTAGGTACGTAATGGGAGTAAATTTTGCAGGTTTTTAGAAGTGTTCGCAGTAATAAAAGAACACACTTTATATAGCTTGTCAAGACACAGCTGTACTTTGTAAGCGATCCTGGAAGGGGTGTGCTTTTCACAAATTAACATATCTTCTAGTGGAAGTAAGGCCATTAAAAAGAAAAAAAAAGTATGGTTGATATCTCTTTCATAGGATTCGGTAGAACACGAAAGTGAAACATGCCTTCACACAATCTACTGCATGCTTATTGTACGCGAAGAATTAAGTTGCATTTGGCCACCAGCGGCACCCTACCACTGCAAAGGGATCCTCGACAATTGCCACGCAAGCGAAAGTTGTCGAACGAATCGCGATCGGAAAATATCCCCCGGAAACAATGCATGAGCGGCAGAAGTAGCAGAAGACCATAGCTTCAGTAAATGCTTCGATGCTCATCAAACGATTTCGCAGCAACAACAGTCAAGCGCCACCCAGAATTATACACCTTTGGATTCATCTCGTCGCCGGCAACCCGAAGATACCAAATTCTGAGGTGGGTGACCGTTTTAGGAAATTTTACGGCCGAAAACCACCTCGCACCTGCTGCCTGCTATTCCCGCCATTGTTTCGAGCTGCCTCGAGCCGCCTCAGGATACCCAGGTCTCGGCGCTCGCACCCAAGAGGCAATAATCGTCAACGATGAATGATGAGCAGGATGAGGAAGTCACCCGCGGGAGGGCGACGTAGACAACTGATGGAAAGAAATTAGATACAGAAAACGTGCAAGGGAGGGGAGGCAGCATATCCGTGCTAGCCCTAGCCCTAACCGAACGCCAAGAAGGCATTGCGCACAACTTATATCCAAGATAAACAGGGCCAGCAGAATGCCAACACTGCCGACAGGAGACTACAAGATAGTCATCTGGCCAAGAGGAGGACTTCAGATATCCCAGCTAAGCTTAACGGAGCTAGACAAAGCTGTGTACGAGGCAGCCGCGATCCGTTATGAAGAAAGAGATATGGACACGATCTGCCCGAATAACTTCGAGAACATCTTGGTCGTCAGCACCCCAAATCAAGAGCATGCAGACAAATACCAACGGATCAAGAACATCAAGGCCAATGACAAGGTGTATGAGGCGGGAGCTTACGAGACGGCACCGGAAATTACCGCCAAAGGAGTAATCACAGGAGTCCCCTTGGAAGAAACCCCGCGAGATATCATCGCGGCAGTTATCACACCCAAAAATTCTACGGCTACCGCAGCTCAACGTCTCGGAAACACCACGATGGTGATAGTCCTTTTCGACGGCTACTGAGTTCCGTCATACGTCCTATACAAAGGAGTGCTCACGCGATGTTCTCTATACCGAAAGCAAATGGACTTTTGCAAATAGTGCAACAGACTTGGACACAGGAGCGAAGTGTGCCCAAGGCCAAAGGACAAACTATGTGCGGGCTGTGGAACCCCCAGCGCAAGTCAGGACCGCAAGTTTTAGCCAAGATGTCAGCTATGCGTCATGGATTATCCCACGGCCGACAAAGCCTGTTAGGCCAAGTTCAAAAAAACCCTACATCGCCAAGCAACGCCAATGGCTCCGACAAATGCAGCAGCAACAGCAGGAGCGGCATCTCCACACCACCGGGCTGACCAATCGCGGGAGGTCCAGATCCAGGAGGAGGGCAACGCCTGGGTCCAGATCCCGATCTGGGTGCCGCACGACGCCAAGAGGTTGCCCCCCCCCCCCCCCCCCCCCCCCCCCCAGTCTACCGGAGCGAACCTGAGAGGAGGCCTGACTCCATCCCGCTCCGGATCCCGGTGCAGACCAAGGGGCGGCAACGGGCATCGAGGCGATCCGCCACTCGCGGTGAGCTGGTCAGACGCGGTTAAAGGGACGCGCGCCGGGTCTTCGGGGGAGACTGCACATAATGTCAATGAAATTGCCGAGATAAAAAAAGAAAACGCTGAGCTTAGAGAATTCATATCGCAACTCATTAGAAAAATTCAAAGCCTTAAAAGCTGTACTGAAAGAACTGCCAGTCAGACACGTTCCGCGGGCTTGGAGAGACCCGAGGAAATCCCAGATAATCGAATGGAAGAGGACAGCACCCCTCCGCCACTGAAAAGAAAAGCTCAGGCATCTAGTGACAAAACAGCGACGCAAAATTCAAACCTGAATCAAACATCGTACGAAATACAGAAGGCAGTTAAAGAACAGGCTGAGGAAACCAACAACCTCTCGCTTGCAGCTCCATGATCATGAATAGTCTAGATAAACTCGAGGCTAACGTAGCCAGTCTCAACCCTATAGGGCATCTCCGGCGCCTCCAGCCAACACCCTGGCGATCAGCACCGTGGGCAATTCACAATTACCGCAGGGCACAACAGTGGCTGTCCCAACTAATGTGATGAGACCTGCCTCCTTCCATCCCCCTCCCTCCTCCATAGCCAAATCAGAATAGGGACGTACAGGAAAAAGACTTAATACCCAAGTCAAAATAGGGAAGCACAGGAAAAAAAGTTTTATTTATTTGGCAGTGGAATTGTAGGAGCTATGAGGGAAAGCGAGCAGTACTGCAACAACACCTTAGGAGCAAAACTAAACCAGATGTTCTAATTCTGCAGGAAACGCGCGGTTTAGCTAAGCTATCGGGATATAAGGCGATCGACCCCACGACTGGGGATAATAGAACACTAACCACCCTGGTAAGGAAGGGATTCGTAGCAATCCGCCACGACACCCAGATCACAGAAATCGAGCACTTACTCGTAGAGCTTCCCCCTAGACGAAAAAAAAAACTTCCGAGCACGTTTATCCTAAATTTGTATAGGAATCCTGCGCACATACGGCAACGCTTCCTTTCTCTCTTTAAGAAGGCAGTAGTAATAGCTGTACCCAACTCCCTCGTCATCGGAGGAGACTTTAATGCCCCACACAGCGCATGGGGATACGGATACACAAGAGCCACAGGCAAAATGCTATGGCAGGATATTCAAGAAACCGATTTAACTTTCATCACCGAACCCGACTCCCCCACGCGTATAGGAACTGGTCTCGCGAGGGGCACAACTCCAGATCTAACATTAGTTTGCAACGCGGGGATCGCCAAATTGCCAAATGGAAAAACACATTTGAAGATTTGGGGAGCGATCATCGTATAGTAGAAAGCACAATTGAAGAGGCGGTAGACGCAGAACTCAATAGACGACAGGTTAGATGGACGGACTGGGATAAGTTTCCCAAAGTCAAAGATGACAAAAAAAACAAGCTTCCATCAAGAATTTTGCGCGATGGGCCAAAGACGTTATACAAGACGTCATCCAAGCTACGCAAACGATTACATCTGATCCCCCCATAGAGAAGATTGATAGCCGCCTCGCGCACATGTGCGAGGCCAAACAAGCACTACAGAACAGATGGCGGGGGCAGAGGCACAATAGGAGCTTGCGCAAGCGTATAGCCAAGATCAACAAGCAGATTGAAGAATATTGTCAGCAGCTAAGCAAACAACAATGGAACGAATTTTGCAATGCTCTGGATGGGCACGCAGGCCAGACATGGCGCATGCTCACACACCTGCTCGACCCAGATAACACCAATCGGAACATACGCAAACCTCGCGTAAGCTGGTGCACGAGTATAAAGGCAGCGAGGAGGACTTTATCGCCGAGGCTAGCAACATATATATCTCCATAAACCCCATCATAGAGCACGGGCAATATACCGGAGGCACAAGCGAGCTGCTAGACGAGGAGCTCACCGTAGCTGAAATTAGTGCAGCGCTACAGAAGCTCAACACCAAATCCGCACCGAGACCGCACGGGATCACCAACAGAACTATCCAGAACCTAGACGATCAAGCAATAGGGAACACCACGCAATGTATAAACGAATGTTGGGCCGAAGGCGCCATCCCAGCACAATGGAAAGATGCTCAAGTGATCCTTATCCCCGGAAAACAACCCGATCTGCCGAACTTACGCCCCATTTCACTCACGTCCTACGCTGGAAAGCTCTAGGAACACGCTTCGACTTTTACAAGCTCGTGCGTATCCTAGCCTTGCGGTTCTTCTCGCTATATACCTTTAAAGGTATCCCAGTGCGGACTGCCCTGCCTCTGGACTAACGGCAAAATTGAACCATGTGTTGTGGAAGTGTGAGGCCATCGGCTCCACCTTCCGCGAGGATAGGTGGGCTGCGCTTTTGGGCAGCCCCGAACTCAACGACCAAACTCTGGCCGTCCAGAGTGCCCGCGATCCGGCCATCAAACTTGGCTTGGCGGTCCCTACGTGGGACTAGCCGGTTGACACGGGGTCTCGCATGCGTCTTCTCTGGACACAAATAAAGTTATTTCACTCATTCACACGCTTTCTTCAATAGAATCAATAACTATCTTGAGGAGAAGGAAACTTACCCAGACTACATGCTGGGGTTCCGCGCCCAGCTATCCACACAGGACGCCATGCTGCAAAAAAGTTGTCGCAGTTTCACCTGAAAGGTGAAGCATCAATTGCGATAGCAAATTTGTAGAGAGATATACGGAGTAATGATATTAGCTTTATCAGCTGCATAAACTTGGACATGCAGCAGCACCGGCAACGCGCCGAACTGTTGTCGACGCCGTCGGCATTTTGCCCGCGTTCGCTCAAAATGCGTGCGGCGTTGGTGACTGTTGCCGGAGCCTCTGATATAAATAGGCACTCGGTGCCGCAGCTAAACGTCGCCTCCCTTCCCTCCCCCTTCCCCCCCTCCCCCACGGCCTCTCGCGCATCGGAAGAAGGCGCGTTTGCTCTACATATATGGTGATTGTAAAGGAGGAAAGAGACGCCTACTTCTGCAGCCCTTAAGGAAGCACGGCGCAGAACGCGCGTTTGTTCTCCGCCGTGCGTTCACTCCCCGTGAAAGAGCGCGTCCCTCGCGCCCTTTCACTCGCACCTACAGCGTTCGGCGGCGCGCGGCCACGATTTCATCTCCATTGACGTCATACGGAACCTCACGGCGACGGCGACGCCGACGGCGACGGTGACGCCGACGGCAGAAATCTGCTTTTGAGTGTCCATATAATTGCTATCGCAATAATAAAACAGCAGATTCTAGACAAAAAATTACACCATCTTCCCGTAGGGGAACCCTGAATAGTATGCGAAGACGCCATGGGGTCGACTCAAGGTAGTTTTATCAGCTGTATAAACTTGCACATGCAGCAGCACCAGCAACGCGCAGAACTGTTGTCGACGCCGCGGGCGTTTTGCCCGCGTTCGGACCGAACGCGCGCGACGTTCGAGACTGTTGCCATTGCCTATGGGGGGCCTACCGTTGCGCCTCTAACCTAAGCTGCTTCGCATTATCGCGCGCGGAGCCGCAGGTGTTGCCATTCGTTGCGCAATCAGGAGAGGAGAGGAGTGTCGGTGAGGACAGGAGGAATGCCGAGAGGAGAGGCGATGAGACAAGGAGAGGAGAGGAGGGGGAGGGGAGAGGAGATGAGACAAGGAGAGGAGAGGAGGGGGAGGACGATGCGCATGCGCAATAGGGGTGTGGACGCCATACGGCGGTTGGATGGATGGATGGAGGTAGAGAGGGAGGGAGGAAGTGACATAGCCCCGAGCATAAGATGCTTCGCATCTAATAAAACAAGATCGACTAGGGCGATACTAGGCTTTGACCTCAAAAAAGCCTTTGACAAAGCAGCGCATGCACCTATATTCAATCAGATAAGCCAATCAGACTAGCCAAGAACTGAGATCTGAGGAGAGACACATGGGTAGCGCGGGCACCCCGCAGGGTTACGTCATATCGCCCATGCTGTTCAATCTAATAATGATAGGATTCCCGCCACGGCTCAACTTTACTCTGTACACGGAATACATCACTGCATATATGCAGATGATATCACCATCTGGGTGTCTGAAAGTAGCGACGGAGAGATACAGCAGAGACTCCAGGAGGCCGTCGACACGATCGAGGAGTATCTCGAAGGTACTGGCCTCGATCGAGTGCTCGCCGGATAAATCCGAACTCCTCCTCTATCCACCCACGCTCAAAGGCAGACCACCCAAGGGTTACAACCGGAACCGAGCTTGCGAATAAATCCAAATTCACACTAAAAACGAGAGAACGATCCCCATAATGTAACAGATCAGAATCCTAGGACTCATCATCGAATCCAAGGGCACTAACTGAGAAACCGTCAAGAGGCTAGTAACTAAAGTCACCAACGTAATAAGGCTAATCAAGAGAGTCACAAACAAACACCAGGGAATGAAAGAAGCAAACGTCGTCAGACTTATATATTCCTTCGCCATAGGTCACATTATATACTTGGCGGCATACCTCAATTGGTATTCAGCCGCAAAAGCTAAGATCAACGCAATCATACGAAAGGAGTACAAGCAAGCTCTCGGCCTTCCAGACAGCACCAGCACCGAACAACTACTTCAACTTGGTGTACACAATACGTTAGAGGAGCTGATAGAGGCCCAATAGATTGTTTGCTCAGTTGGAGAGACTAGCCGGTTCGCGCACGGGCAGGAGTATCCTCCACAAATTAGGGATGAGCTATCACAATCAACAAAGATGTAAAGAGTCGGTTCCCAATTTAATCAGGGAAAAGATCCAAGTCCCAATTCCGCCCAAAAACATGCACCCCGAACTTGATTAGCGAAGGAGGGAAAGCAGAGCTAAAGTTCTACTCAATGCATACGGT
Organism: Dermacentor silvarum; assembly: GCF_013339745.2. NCBI lineage: Eukaryota > Metazoa > Arthropoda > Arachnida > Ixodida > Ixodidae > Dermacentor > Dermacentor silvarum. The sequence goes on from NW_023606376.1 coordinate 16,289, forward strand.
ATAGGCAAGGAGGCGTTGTTCGTGGACGCAGCGGATTACCTGAATCACACATCCTACGTTACAGTAGTAATAAACTCCGACCACGAGTGCATAAGCGCGTGCTCGATACGCTCTAATAACAGTGAAACTGCAGAAGTAGCTATCGCTCAGGCCTTAATTTCCCCCAAATGTAGATACGTCATCAGCGACTGGCAGTCGGCCATCAGAAACTATGCGCAAGGAATAATATCACCCGAGGCCGCTAACATACTCTACACGAAAGCCCAGTTCATATCATCAGAGGAATTCGAAGACAGATACATCATTTGGTTCCCAGCCCACCCCTCCTGTGAGTCCCCCGCTCCCAACCTCAACGAGGAAGCCCACCACGTCGCGTGAGGTCTCATTTACCGTGCTCGCGAAGAAGCTTCACCGGAAGGAACGGGAGGGGGCGCTGGAAGGAGAGGGACAGAATGTGCAGATTCTGCGAGATCACCCGTTTCTACCAAAAGTCGAGGTCCAAATTAGACACATCTCAGGCGGTTGACTGGAGGCGACTTCAAACTAGAACCTTCCCCAACCCGGTGTACCTACATCGTATCTACCCCGAACCCAGATGTTCGGGTGACAGCGCAAACAGACGACCACAAGAAGGGAGACATGGACACACAGGCGCTGTGTGTCCGTGTCTCCCCAAAACTCGCCCAAAAAGAAGTATTGATGATATACCCAGATGACTTGTGCTAATTATGTAGGATAGAACACGCCACCCTAGAGCACATTCTAAGGGATTGCGCACATGTTCAAGATAAAAATGCAGTCTCCCCAGAACAGCTTGGGGTGCGGTGGAAAGCCGCGCTGATCAGCTCAGATCTGCGAGATCAACTATGGGCCTCACTCACTCACTCAGTGCATTACACGCGCCGGATCTGTGCTCAAATTCGCCATAAACCAAAGTCGTTCACAAACCTCACAAGCGATACCGAACCGGTTGTTAGTAAATCGCTTTCTGAACTCACGGTCCGCTGCAGCAAAAGGCGCACGATTTGCGGGTCGGCCACCGTGTGGGAGGTTTGCTTGGCGCGCGGCATCCTGTTGCCAAGTGGCTTCGGCGAAAGTACGAGCATTTTGGTTCGGCTCCGTAGTGTCTTGGGCAGCCAGTTTAGTTGCGACGCACTCAGCTTCAGGAATGCCAGTGGCAGAGTTGGCTGCGCGCGCCGCGAACGCGGGAATGTGTTCAGGGCCGGTATTTTGTAGAGATGCGTTATGCTTTAGTCTATACTAGACTTATCATCCACCGCTCACGGCCGGCTGATCCCGTTGATAACGTGAGCGGATCGTCACTCTGACCGCTCACCAAGCGCGAAAAGCGCGAAAAGGCATTAGCATCGAAAAGGCATCGCTACAAAATACCGGCCCTGCTTTATACTCTGGCGTGTCTCTCGCTGGACCAAAGCAAGATTCGCTCGTCGACGTCGTTGCCTTTCTGCGCCGCTTCGCGCGGTAGTTTACTTACTTGGGCGCCATCGCACCAAAGCAGTAGGGGGCGTGTAAGCACTGCTGATACATGTTGACGCTGCACTCCGTGGGCGACGAGGCGTCACAGGCTAATCCGACGCGAAAGACAAACTATGTGCGGAAGCTGCGTTGAGACCTCAGCAGAGCGCCTCCACCGCGTAGGAGCCTCCGCTGCGCTGATCCTACCGAAGCGCTCACTGTCGGCACTAGTTAGGGTCCCGATGCAGTACTTCGCTTCACCGCTCCTTGATGGTGGCGCCATCCCTGCCAACAAAGCATAATTTACGCGTTTGCGTCGGACCTCACATCCGCTACAGGAAGCTGATCGTGAACCTCGGTATAAAACATGTTCTGTTCAAAAAAGCCACAGGCCTGCGCGGCACACGCAGCACAGTCACAGCGTAAGCTGGTGGAGCGGCTCATGAGTAGCTCCAATTTCGGCACCACGCAAATCAGGGTCTTCGCGAGTCTCTTCGCCCCGTTTTGACGAGAACTATCTGAACTGCCAGCCCGGCGTAGGCGGCGAGCTGCGGCTTGTAATGCTCTCTGCACAGCAGTCTGCTGAGCCCGATGATGCCTGGCCGCGCAGGCCTGTGACGTTTGCAGGCTCCTTAACTAGCTGGCGCCACCCTGCTGGTAGGGCTGGGGATCGCGTTTTTTTTTTTTTTTTGATTGCGTGCCTCTTCTGAATGGCATCTCGTCGTCTGCGCCTGCGCACGCTGCGTTTGCAGATGGATTAACTAGATGGCGCCACCATACTCGCGGAGGCCAAGGAGGTTATAAAAAAACTTCTGGAGTGGAGATCCCCTATGCGCGCCCATGCGACCGGCTGAAGCCTGGAAAACCGGTTGGCGGCCATCTTGCTCCAGGCAAGAACGAGCGCTGCTTGCGCGCTGGTAGCGTAACCAGTGCGATTTCGTGGTGGCGTTTTATGATGAAAGCGGGAGAATTACTATGACTTATTTAGCGCAGATGTTTTTTTTAATGCGACAGCCTTTTATGCATACCTCATGGTGGGGTGTCCGTCTCAAGGCCGTTTCAAAACCGTGTTGTTGACATGAAATGATCCTCTTAGGATAAGAGGTGATAGCGCGCGCAATACAACTATTAAGTATACAATATTAATTAAGCATGTGAACTGCAGTAACAATGAATATAGATAGGTGAATGAAGTGTGTTGAGAGTGTAATAATGTTGAATTAGGAGTAAATAAACGTGGATTAAAGGGGTTTAGCTGGGTGATAGGAGTTCAACGAAAGGTAATGATGGGAAGAACACGCGGTGCTGGGCTAGTTGATGATGATGGGAAAGCCACATTTAACATTGTAAAAGTGATTACGCGATTGAACTGAGGCGATAAAGGGTGCACAGAGAGGTGAATTAGGCGAATTTAGAGTGACTTTTTGCTGAAAGAATTGTGACGAAATAAAGTGACGAAGACTCCGTAAAAGAAGTGGAAAGCGGCCGTCGTATCATTGAGTTAGCGACGCTAGGGCTTTCATGTCGCCTAGTTCTATCATCAGGAATCCCCAGTAATCTTTGTCATGTCAGGCTAAGGACAAATGCACAAGGCAGTTGTTAACGCAAGAATACGTGGGCTGAAGCTGTAACGCGTTTCATGCGCATCAGCTTGCCACATTACCGAAGTGACACGAAGTACAAGGTGAAATCAGTAAAGTGGTAAATAAATTTTTATTATGTCCTGGCTATTTTGATAAAAATAAGCATAAAACAACATGGTGGAAAAAATGAGTAAAATATTGCATAACTACCTGGTGCATCACAGTGTATACTATAGGAAAACAATACCAAACAGGCCTACATAAAATGCAAACACATCAAAACAAACATATTTTTGGCTGCGCAAAAACAAAAAAATTGCACCATTGCCCAAAATTAAAGGCATGCTGATAATGTCACTTCTTAAGGCGCACGGCTCAGTAACTACGAATAATGGCTTTTAAATATTGTAAAGATCGTGAGTCCGCAATAGACGAATTTGTATGAACTCTGATTTGTATAGAGCTTTACACGACGGCATGCAACAGCAACTTGATCTCCGAAAACAGTAATATTCGCGATCCAGCCTAAGTTAAATTACGCCGAGGTAGGATACCTATGGCTGCACAAGAACTGTTGTTGCTCCAGGTACATATCGTGTTGTTACACACACGATATGTGACTGGCAATACTCTCTATTTCCCAGTTAGGTCAGTTATTTTCTTGTTTTCATGCGAAACAGTTGCGTGCCACGCTTATAAACAGTCAACTTGTGAGACGCAGCTACGACGTCCGTCAGGTCTGTGAGCTGTATCATTTTATATAGATAAGTAGTAAATAATTCCTCTCGACATGCGGAATCTCATATGCAAGCGCACCGGAAATATATACGAAGAGCAAGCATTTCTTACGAGCTCGCTTTTTTATGCAGATGTGCGGAGAACACTTGAACAATGGTTGGGATGCTGCCCTGTCGCAGCCTTGTCGTTTGACCAGACCTGTCAAAAAACAACCCTCTTCAAAGTGCACCGAGCAAAGAACATCCGAATCTTTAGGCGCCCAGCCATCTCTGCGAACAGCGGGCTGCCATGCGTCACGCAGCACTTTCTCTTTCGGGAACCTGTCGCACAAACATGCAGAAAAAAGCTTGTTTCAGCCTATATTAGCCAATTAAAAGTAGATTTCATGTACAACAGCGCTCCTCGACGGAGATAGTGCACAGCAATGGTCGAGCGATTGAAGGCTTTTACGCGCTACATATACATGTGAAACGTTACTCCTGACTTTTGCTTCGCACGATTCGTGCGACGCAGGCGTTCACCATCCCGTTCAGCAGAGCTTGGATGTTCCCTTAGAAACGCAGAACTACCGCTCAGCAGACCGTAACTAAGCACTATAAATGCCGCAACTTCCGAACTACCGCAAGGGCCCAAGCTGCGCAGCTGCGTTTTCTGCCCGGAGCAATATGGCGGTCGCCGGCGTCAGCCGCGGCGAGGCATCTCCACTCCAGAAGTTTTTTTATAACCTCCTTGGCGGAGGCTCGGATCGTCTCCGCCTGTGTTTAAAGCGCATTTTTCCGTTGCCTGATAGCAAGCACTTGCGTGGATCAGTGGTAGAGTATCTGGCTCCCACGCAGCGGGCGCGGGTTCGATCCTCGCGTGAATCACGTACTTTTTTCGCATTTCCAGCGATGAAAAGGAGTCCTTACTTCATACGTACCCAGATATAGCCGAGGCCCAGCTGCCTTTCTGTACAAGGCTGGCGCAAGGCTGGCCCAGCTTGTTTTACAGTGTAAGATGTTATGGGCTCAATCCAATAGCCGTTTCGATCGATTCGCGATTGTGTCCGCGGGCTCAATCCAATAGCCGTTTCGTTCGGTTCGCGATGGTGTCCGCCGCCGCCGCACCATCGCGAACCGATCGAAACGGCTATTGGATTGAGCCCATAAGAGCTAATGCTGTAAAACAAGCTGGGCCAGCCTTGCGCCAGCCGTGTACAGAAAGGCAGCTGGGCCTCGGCTATATCTGGGTACGTATGAAGTAATTACTCCTTTTGATTGGTTGTGTCCCTTTCTTACCCATCGTTCCTGACTGGCCTAGGCTTAACTCTACTAGGACCACCGATGAAGCATGAAAACAGCATTCGAACAGAAGCGTTAAATTATCCCGGGCTCACGCCGAAAAAAAATTAATAATGATAACCCACCCCCAGAAGAGTAGAGAGGAGGGGCAGCGCACCTCAGTTCGACGAGGATTTGAGGGGGGATGAGGAAACGTGCGAAGCGGTGCTTGCCGGTGCGATTGGTGCGCCGAATAGGAGGTAAGGAGGAGTGCTGTGAGGGGGAGCGCGCCGGTGGAAGTGGAAACAAGTCAAAAACGCATTGAGGGAACGCCTGTATTGGGTTACGTGATCCTCCCGCTGAAAATGTGCGCGTTTGGAAACGCTGAGAAACCAAATGTTGTCGCCTGGGATTAATTTTTTTTAACTAGAAAATAAAGCCGCTGCACAACATAGGCTGCGTCACTGTATACTATGTACTGAGTTATGGGAAAGTAGGCTGGGATTGCGATTGCAATCAGAGATTTACGGCCATTGCGATAGTGAGTAGACGTAATGAGACTGGAGTAATAACGAATCTAATCTAGGTGCTTCGGCCCATGGAGGTCGTGTGTGAGGAAGCCCATAGACACCGTCGCGGTATCGAAGCTAATTTCCGTCGAAACGGCTCGACGGCGCCGCGCTGCGCTTTCGGAAGCACTGATATTGGTGAAAGGTTGGCAGGTAAAAAACGAGGCAGCCTAGTGTCAGTTAGGTTCACGATTTTTATGTGTACCGGGGCAAACGTATCAGCCACTTGAGCGGGTTTGATGCGCTATATTTAGTTGGTCGCTCAATAGGGTGGCTTAGGGATAAACCATAATGATTGCATATAACGTAAATAATCGCCAGGACAAACAAGAGAGTAAAACACAGGCGATTCACATATAGAGGCACCGAGAGGCGCATTAGCAGTATGCTTTCATCTCTCTCTCTCTCTCTCTCTCTCTCAAGTCTCCAATTTTCAAGTGAAGATTTCTTTGCACCTTCCTCTCCTTGGCAGGTGCCGGCTGCTCACTACTGGGGAACTATTCTCTAAGGGTCCACCTGGTGGACATGTCCATTTTCTCTGCCGCTGAAGTGCTGATTGGCTGTGGCACCTGCGGACGCCCACCTCCGCCCAGCCAATCAGAACTTCAACAGCAGACGAAATGGACATGTACACTAGGTGGACCCTTAGAGAAACGCTCCCCTGCTGTTTTGCTGATTATACAAGAGTGAGTATGTGCTGCCGGGTATGTGTACGCGCAGACAACTCGGGACACTGGTTAGATATGCGCAACTGGGCATGTGCCAATGGGTATGTAAACCTTATCGGCCCCAGCATATGTACGTGTAACTGTGTAGGTGCCCGAATTGACAAAAACAACAAGGGTCAAGAAGTGAAGAAGTCGCCAGCACAAGTACGAATAAGTTGGTGAAAGAAGCAGCCGAGCGCACATGGAGAAAGAAGGGAAGTGAAAAGAATGGGACCAGAGTGTGCATTGAGTGAAAAACGTTGATCCACGGCGAAGCCACCAGTAAGTCAGTAGCAGAAAACAGAAGAAGGAATAGATGAAGTGATACAGAAGTGATGAAGTTCGCAGCAGAAGATCTCGAGTGTGGATAAAGAAGCCAAGTAAACAAATTTGATTACTTTTACTTATATTGTTGCCGTTTTTCTTCTCATATCCAGCTTTGCTGGACGTGTACCAACTAACGCCCGACGCGGCCGTGGCGCGAAGGTGGCGTGTTTTCAATGGAACTAGTGGTTTTTAGCTAATAACTGAGTGTACAGGTCAATTATTGAAAAAAGGCAGGTCACAGAGAGGTTATGCAAGGTAGACCAAACGAGACGAATGCAGTGATTATTGCTGTGGAAAACCAGTACCTTTTTCCAGAGTGGTTAAAAGTTCATCAATGAAAGCCTATGCAAACGATTTTCGAGAGAATAACGGCCACAGTGATAAAAAGAACGGCGGTTATTGTAGTAGCCGCTACATTGTATGTAATCCGAAGACTCAGCTTTCGATTTAGGCCTGTCTCGACTCTTCACACATCGTCTAACACTGTTATCAAAAGCTATTTTTGAAACACTGTCGTGCAAATCCACGTGGCATATTGATAAACCCGAGCGCATCATTGCTGAATTGTCGGAAGCAGTAGCGTGGTGGTTTAGACGCACGCACCTATCCCACCTATCGCAGAAAAGTACGTGGGGTGATGAACTTTAGGAAATTTGCAGGCGTAAGTTGGAATCAGCTAGCGCAAGACAGGGGTAATTCGAGATCGCGCGGGAGTGGCCAACGTCCTGCAGTGGACCGAAATATAGGATGATGATGATGGCCTATCGCCCTACGTCATGCTGGCAGCGGTTGAGTACCGTGTTCAGTGATATACTTTTTTAAAGTCGCACAGGATTTAGTTCCAAAGTCTTCTACTAGAGGGCTCAAGCATCGGTTTTGGATTTGGTTTTGCTGCTTTCGATATCAAGCTACTTCGCTACATCACTGCTGCGTCAGTACCTCACTTCGTTGAGAATGCCGCTGGCGCCGTCACTGACCACCCCAAACAGTGCACGTCAGGCTTCCCTTGGCACTGATTAACTTATATTGCACGTCGGCGAACGAAACTAAAGCAACCAAGCGTTTGTTGCATGAAAAGAATACAGTAAATAGACTCAAGCTTCCCCCTGGATAGAGGCGCTGTCGGATAGTCAGATTGTACCGCCATCTGACGTGGTGTCCGCGAAACGCGACTCTTATAACCGCACTGACCACATCCAGCAGACTGTTCGTTTGGTGATGCGTGCGGCGTGCGATCCGACGCCGCGAGCTCTCAACGCCTGTTGGGAATCGGTTGGCCCGTGCGGCCGTTAGTGCGAATAGTCGTATACGACTGGTCGCGCGCGAAATGACGCCATGCATCTCTCGTTTTAAAGACAACATACGCGTATCCATAATACGCTTGCTAAGGCTGATTCGCTCTAGGACGACAGGCCACCGATTTTGGTCTGCCGACTGTTGGCAACAGCAGTTGACAGGATGGAAAACGCTGTGGCCAACGGTTTCAAGGACTGTTGGGGACAACGTTTTCCCTTAAGGAAAACGCTGTCGCCAACAGTCGGCCGACCATAGCAGGTGACGCGTCATCTTAGTGTGAATTAGCCTTTAAGGTCTCAAGAGAAGCGCAGTGCGTTGTTCTGCAAACGCGGCGAAGCCAAACGGACGCACTTTCACACTCCACTCAATTGCCTGTAATGAATGTTCCTTTAAATATGTGCGCTGCGGTAATGCATTTTGATAAGCTAGACAATAATCACAAAAGGGTTCTTCTAAATTGTTATTTTTAGTTGGGGCATGTAGGGAACAGTGGAACTATTTTCTACGAAATTGTAACATGTATTGTAATAACGCGTTTCGTTGGTTTTTCAGGTTGGCGTTTGTCTCCGAGTTTCAGTTCATATTGGACGAAAGCGGGGAATACAATTCCATGTTTACCACAACGAGAAGCTGTAAGTATGGACGTGCACCGATCACGCAAAATTTGAGACACACCTGAACGGCAATTTGGTCGATTTCAACACCTGAATGCACGCGTGCATTCGTTGTTAGGAGTTGCTGATCAGTAATTGGGAGAGCAAGGAAAGTATGCATAGTGAAAACACCGTTATCCCGAAATTGTAGCCGATTACAAATGCTAAACGAAAGCAAAATATGATAGAAATAAATAGAAATAATCAAAACATTACACTTCTCCTTCATGTATGAAAACTTAGTAGCTCGAACGTGCTTTTGAACATAGCAGATAATACTCACTGTGATTGTGCAACTAACAGGAAATTAAGGGGAAGCGACGGGATCAGAGTTTCGTACTAATCTTGTGAAGCCAACTGACAATTATTATAGGAAAATACCTTTTTTATTGACGCCTAGAATTATTTATTGTTAAAGATGAAATGAGAAAAGGGGAATAAAAGTAGCAGAAAGAGAACTTGATGGTAGTCGCCGCACAACCTACACATTACACGGAAGGAAGACGTACGACAGGGAAGCGCACCCTCAAAGGGGGAGGGGTGAGGAATAACTTAAATTTGAGCTAACATTTTTGTTTTTTTTTGCCATCTAAGCACCTTGTGAAGAGTTTAGAGAAGATCAGGCGTGGTTCATTACGAACAGCAACATGACGTGAATCGCCAGGGTGTATTCCAAAGTGCATGTACTAAAAAAAAAAGAGACAAAAACGCTTTACCAAGGCTTCCATGTGTGGCTTGTCCAGGTAGATGGCATTGATAACCGCTCACAAAGCATGCACAGCACAGACCACAAAAAATAAGTGTTGTGCTAAGATTGAACAGAATAAAATGATTACCAAGACCATCATAAGGGATATTATGTGTGTCCCTCTTATTATCGGTGGTTTTCCCGCTGCAAGTTTATTGGGGGCTTTTCCGGCTTAACAGACCTTCGCTATAATTTTTCCCAAATGTGATATTTATATATATTGTAGAGTAGTAGTTACGCTGGGCCCGTAGAGTCAAGTTCGAACAAAGGAGTTCAACCTATGTTCGTATTGCACAGTACACTTCTGAGGTTTCGGCTGGTGGACCGCCTTTGTCAAAGTATGACTTTAACAAAGGCAGGTCCACCAGCCAGGACGTCGCGAATATGCTGTGCAATACACACGAACATCGTATGCTTTCTTTGAAGTCATATATACATGGCATTTTAGGCTATACAAAAGGCAACGGATGAAAAGGGTCACATGTACAGCCCAGCGCGCCAATTCTTATAGGATGTGTACCAACGGTAGTTTAAGCTGATGTGCTGTAGTGTAGGCTATGTTTCATATTAAACCCTGCCCTTTACTAAAACACCGTTAATAGCTGCAGAATAGATGCTTTGGCAATTATTACTGAAGTGCATACATCACGCCGCAATATAGGCAGATATTCTGGGTAAAGGATGAGACGGAGTTTGTGCTGTCCTTGTGCTTCTTACTGGCCTGTCATTGTCATACCACACAGCGATTGTTCTGATGTTCACATTTGTTCAGTTTGCCAGGCATGCGTGTCAAAATTTAGAAATTTAGGTGCCTAATATCTGGTTTTCTAAACGGTAACTGCAGCGCCTAGGCTCAAGATTTGAAATTTGTGACACATGGCGATATAAAGCTTGCTTTAAGCTTGTGGCTGCTAGACGTACTTGGGTTTTTGTGCCGCCAACAGTGCCGAATGTGTGAAGACTGATGACACGGGATGTATGAGCCTTTACCTTCACTGTATATTGGTTGAAAATGTTTATTGCTCGTTACTTCTTGTAGGGGGTCCACCTGCCGCTTACAAGTTCATATATACTCTTGATCACTGTGCCGTACTGGAACTTCTCGACGTTGTGTATGAACACGGCGGTATGTGATTTACAGCTTCCATTCAGGGGTAATACACATAAGTATATGCACGCGCACGCACGCATGCACACGCACACCCACCCATCCACCCACAAACACACACACAAACGCACAACACACGCGCACGCACAGGTACTGCCAAACGCATCGTAACGCACAGGCTGACTCAATCATACAAAAGCCCACACACAAACATGCACTCACATACATGCACGCAGACACAGGAACATTTCGGCCGGTGGCCGGCATTTATCATATGTATGTCTTTGTTTTCATTTCATTTAGACATTCCCAAAGGGGCATCACTGGTCTCCGCCCGGTCTGCTGAAAGGAAACAGTCTTGCGGCATTTGGATAACAGAACGGGCTACCCTGAACGAAATCGCTTGCTGTGAGCGAAAGTTACACGCTCTCTGCAATGCCGAAGAGATGGAATACATATACCCAGCTCATATTTGCATGGGTCCTTCCGTAAAAAGAAGTCGTATGAGGCATTTCAAACAAGCCCACTGGTATGGGATGGAAGCGAAACGCAAGGCGGTGCAGATTTAAGCGAAGTCGAAACTTCGGAAATACCACCATTAAAGAAATATGATTGGAATATTTAGGTGCAAGAACACAGCGGCGTTGGTTATATTTCTGTCAAATACGCATGCAGGCCTGTCACTATGTAAAAGCCTGAAAATAAACATATGAATATAAAAAAAGACGCTACTGACTGATATTTTTTATTCGTAGAGTTACTCAGTGCAGTTTTTACCGAACGGTAACCACATTTTATGGTTGAAGTGCCCTTGTACATTATAAAAGGATAATTTTTGGAACGCTGGTTCTAGGCAAAAATGACACTGTTGTTTCTACCGTGGAAGAATGAAGCAGCTGCAAACAAAACCATTTTACTCCAAACAGTGTTCGTCTATTCCTTCGTATACAAGTGGCTCGCTCCATTAGCTCGCCTCTCGGAGTCAAGGTGGAGCAATAAGCTGCGCCCTGCGCAGTACGACCGCAGAATGAAGGTTTTCATACGTTGCCCAATGTTGCTACCCTTCAAGCGCCATGGGGACGCAGCACCTTGCTCGTCAAGCTTATATTTCTATGTCTGAAAAAACACACACTTGAATAGGTCTTACAGGACGTGCCCAGAGGATGTCTACCCGAAACAATACCGATTTAAATTCGCTTCGGGACCAACATACTTAAACATTATTGCAGTTCAATCAGATTATTATCATCATTATCAATATAGGCGGAAGACCTCTCCCAGCGACCACGAATTGCCCCTGTCTTGTATGAGCTTAATTTATCATATGACTCCAATTTTCCAAATTTCATGATACCACCTATTTTTCTGCTTTCTTCGACTGCATTTTCTTGTTAGCTGACCTACATATTACACGGCCGGCCCAACTCCATTTCTACTTCGTAATGTCAGCTGGTATACTGCTACGTCCCTTCGCACTATAATTCACATCGCTGTCGTGATCTCACTTTACATTAAGGCTATATATCATTCGTTGTGGGGAAATTAACTTCTCAAGCTTTGTGTTAACTTCCCAGTTTCAGCCCCATATGTTAGTACCGGTAGAATGCAACAATATAGTACTATTCGTTTCAAGGATGATAGTAAGCAGACGGGTATGACTTTGTAATGCCGGCCGTATGCGCTCTAAGCCATCTTTATTATTTTGTAGATTTACTTCAGATGATCTGAGTACACCAAGGCTAACTGACCTAGATAAAAGTTTAGGGTGACCTGGTGCTTCCCAAAGATCACTGGACATTTGCGTTTGAAAAAAGTCAGCAACTGATAAGGGAATGTTTTTGAAATTCCAGAATTTCTTGGATTTTGGAAGGGCATTTTTGCCTTCAAAACGCATTGTCCAGTGATGATGAGAAGGACCAAAGCGTCTTATCTGTGTGCTGATGTGCAGCAGCATGTGGTGCTTCGGCTTAAATGCATATGAGCCATACAGCCTCACAATAAGTTCATTATGACGTGCAATAAGGTGCTCAACATCCCAAAGCACATCAGGAGATAACACAGGAGAAAGTAACAGCTGCGTGATTATGCACAACAACAAAAAACACTCACAGTGTGGCTCTTGCACATTGTTTCTGGGCACAAAATTATCTATTATGAACAAAAAATGCAGCATAAGTACATAAGTACAAGTTACTGAAGAAGGAAAACTGACATCAGATTCAAAAGGCCTGGGATAGTCACTTTTGCTCACAAACTTGTGGAAAGAAAATTGAGACAGGGCAGCATTGAGTTGGCTTAAACTGATCCATGAAGCTTCTCTCACAATGAATTTGCAAAGAGTTGCAGTTCAAACGGAACAACCCCTTCTAGCAGGACATGCATCGGATCATAAAGCAGGTCTGTCAAGATCGAGAAGTGGTTGATTTTGGACAGCACAGACCTAGAATTGATACCACATTGTGCTGAATGCTCAGTGAAGCTTTTCTTTGAATCAGATTTTTCAAGTTGCAACAATTGCTTTTCATATTGACACTGGGTACGCAAAGAACACTCTATCTCATAGCGGAAGCGAGAAAATTCAGATGCTGCAACCATACAAGTCCTACATGCGAAGCGGACATTCTTGCTGAAAGATTCCTTGAATCCTGCTATGTTGTGGCATGCCAGGGAGTCTCCAGAGTATGCCAACAGGTACCCAAAAAATGTTTCTTTGCTATGCATTGTTTGAAGGTCACAGCCAGTTTGTAGCTTATTCACAGTAGAAAAAAAGTCACTAAGGAGCTTTGCCTTTGCATCCATTGACTTCAAGTCCTTTGAGTTTCCTACAGCCAGTAAAAAAATATTACTCAGTTTCGACCTCTCCGATGCCTTAATATTTACAAATGACACATAAAAAACTGTTAGTTTACCTCTAGAGCCTCTTTTCATGCCAATCAGATTGGCCAACTCGATATCGTCACAGTAAAGTAACATCACAATTAAATTTTCATCATGGGAACTGCCAACGGCATGTGTCTGAAATCTCGTGCCATCAGTGAAATCCTTGAGGAGGTCACTGCTTGAGATGTCCAATTTGGACTTGAAGCAATGGAGAAAATAGGGGTGGTGCAGCAGATTTTCAAGCAGGCTCTTACGAGGAATAATATAGCCTTTACTCCCACAATCAAGAGTTACCGCTACTGGAGCCACATATATTCTTTCGGAATAATAAAGTGCCTTCCTTGCACTGGAATTATGAAGAGCTGAAACATCAAGCGCAACGCCGGCAGCTGCCAAGATATTTGCAACTCCATGTACTACTGCGTCTACAGCTACTTTCGTACAGCGATGTTGTGACTCCAGTTGCCGAGCCAAGCATGACAGTTTGGTAATCAATTGAGGGCTTGAAGCCTATGTCTCTGCAGTACTAATGTCTGTGTTAGCCTCGACGGTCAATTGATTAACTGAACTAGTTTTCGCATCCATCACGTATGAGGCACACAAAGACTGGCTACTAGCCTGAGTACTAGACATTTCCAAGTCAAGCGTATTTACAGGTATTAATCTGTTATCAACAGCAGATGATGAGCAAGATTTTTCTATGTGATCCTTGTAGTGTTTCACGTGGGCATACCACATGTGACATATGGTACATTTTAGTGTGACTTTGTTCATGTGTACATATTTCGTGTGACGTAGAGAGCCATAGAGGTATCTTGTGGTGAATTGGCACGCACTGCAGACGTGCTTCCTAACCTGGCTTTTCGTAGGTAGCGGTGGCAGATAATTGGTGCTTCTTGTAGGTGGCAACGACAGGTCATTGGCGCTTCTCGAAGGCAGCAAGGACAGGTCCCTGGTGCTTGTATTAGGCAGCAGCGACAGATCATTTGTGCTTCTTGTAGGCAGAAGGGACAAGTCATTGGCGCGTTGTTAGCTGCTGCTCTCAACTGTTTCACCAGGAGCTATGGTACATAAGTCTGCATTTGCTGTAAACAACAAAGTAGGTTATTTAAATGCATATGCTGGTTTCAGACTACTTGAACAAAATGTAACAATACGTACATGTTAAAACTATAGATAAAGCGCCAGTTTACTGATTAAGAATAACAAATATCACTAAAGAGCCAGGTACAGCTACATTTAATTAAACGTCAGCAAATTTGATGCATCAAGTATACTTGGCGCATCAAACCATTAGGTTGTTGAGGTAGGCTAACCCTCATGCTTTCTTCAAAATTCATACCTGTCCACTAAGAGCACACTACCCCGCTCCCTTTTATATGAAGTCATATAACATACATCAAGACTGGAAAGTGGTGCATATGTCCAACAACAGCACAGCACTAGGACACAGTAAACAGCAACAAACTGTACAACAAACAAGCATATTGCTCACTTGTTGAACAGCAATCAGAAAACTTTGAGGTGAGCCAAAGCAGGAGTTCTAACAAACAAAAACTGAACTAACTTAACCAGTGAGGCATTTCTAAACGATATATATGTCGTCACGAGCAATGGCAAAGACAAAGATGTTGTAGTGGGGCTGGGTCAGAGGCTCTCTTGTCGGACTGAAAACCTGCTGGAACCTGTGCGCTCTGTGCAGTCTTGACTAGGCAAGCGCTAGCCGTTCACGGTTAATTAAATACTCCCCGTAACATCTTTTTGGTGGAGGTTGCGGGCTCTATTCCACCCGGCCCTGGATCTTCGGAGCGGACGCCACGTTTCTCCCGCCTCCATGGCCGAAGACAGTACGCAGTCATCGCAGCCCGCGCCTGCGGCGCCGCCGACCGTGGTCCTTTCGCAGCCCCTCGACCCCGGCACGTTTTGCGGCACGGACAACAAAGACGTCGACGATTGGCTCCTCTTGTACGAGCGCGTCAGCAAGCACCACAGGTGGGATGAGACTCTAATGCTTGCCAACGTCATTTTCTACCTACGGGGCACGGCTCGGGTGTGGTTTAACACGCACGAAGAAGAACTCACAAGTTGGGACCTATGCAAGGAGAAGACGCGTGCACTGTTTGGCCGATCGGCCGCGCGCCAAATGACAGCCCGGCACGAGCTGGCGGCCAGAGCTCAGACGTCCACGGAGTCGTACGTCGCCTACATTCAAGACGTACTAGCCTTGTGCCGTACCATTGACAAAGACATGCCAGATACGGACAAGGTTGGCCACGTGTTGAAAGGCATAGCTGACGATGCCTTCAACATCCTCATGTGTAAGAACTGCACCACGGTTGACTCCATTATCACTGAATGCCGGCGGTTTGAACAAGCCAAAAGCAGGCGGATTACTCAGCGCTTTAACAGACTCCCGAATACAGCTGCGACATCCTCGTGCGATGATCCCGTGACGCCCCCTCCGTTCTCGCCGCCTAACAACTTGGCCAGGATTGTTCGCCAGGAGCTCGAAGCCATGGCTCCAGCCGCTTATCAGGCACCTGCTCACGACCATTTGGCGACAATCCTCTCATTCAGGCCATCGTACGTCAGGAGGTTGCCAATATGGGCGTCGTATTTCCACAAGCGCCTAGTTACGCCCCTCCGCCCATGTGCGCGTCCGGTCCTCCCACTGAACACCACAACGCCCCAATTGTTGCTGCTGCCGCTTCCGCTCCCCGGTTCACACCCCGCTACCGCAACCCTTCTGAGTGGAGGACGCCTGACGATCGACCAATCTGTTTTTCTTGCTCTCGCGTCGGCCACATTTCACGCCACTGCCGCAATCGTCGGAAATACCGACCAAGTTTCCCCGGTGACCGCCGCCAAGATCGTGGCCCGTACAGCACATCTTTTCTTGACCACCAACTCCCGGCCCATGATCCTCACCATCTTTCTTCGCGCTCAGAATCGACCTACGCCGATATTGCCGCACAAGGACACTGGTCCAGCCGATCGCCGTCACCTCAGAGTCGCCAGTCGCGCTCCCCTGAACGCCGTCGCTCTCCTTCTCCGGCTTCCTCTGGACACCACCCGGGAAACTAGCCAGTGCAGCTCCGGGAGGTGAGGCTGCATTGACGACAAGGACCGCAAAACCTCTATCGACCCCTACTTCAAGACGAAATTTGCTCGGTGTTCTCGTCGACAGCGTGCCCGTTACTGCTCTCATCGATACTGGCACCCATATATCTGTTATGAGTTCTACGCTCCGACACCGCCTACGCAAAGTGCTGACACCTGCCGTCTCTCCTACTGTGCGAGTAGCTGACGGCACCCGAACACCTGTTCTTGGCATGTGCACTGCCCGCGTTACTGTTGCCGGCCACCACACTTCAGTTCTCTTCGCCGTTCTCGACGCTTGCCCACATGATGTCATTCTTGGCATTGACTTCTTGAGCGCCCACTCTGCCCTCATCGATTGTTCTTCTGGCATTTTGCGGCTCGAACTGCCATTGTGTCCTGATGACACCGCATCAAGTAACGCTCGCCTACGTTCCCAGGAGTTTCTACGACTACCAGCGCAGGCTGCTACCTACGTCCTTATGTCACCGTTTCCCCCAGTCCCTGATGGTGATTATGTGGTAGCTCCCCTCACAGATCTGATCCTTTCGCGCAACATCGCACTTCCCCATACCGTAGTGCTTATTGCCAACAACAAAACGTTGCTTCCAGTCCTCAACTTTTCTACTTCGGCCCATGTTCTTCCTCAAGGAATTTCACTAGCCGAACTGTCACCTCTGGAAGAATACATTGTTTCTGCATTCGCTGCTGACGCTGAGACCACGACGCAACCTGCCATACCGGCGCCAACCCAGGCACTTCTGGACAAAATGATATCTCCCGACCTCCTACCTTCCCAAAGTGCAGCACTCCGTGGTGTCCTATTTTCGTACCTGGACGTATTTGATGTTGCGAACAGTCCACTAGGACGTACACATGTAGTGGCCCACCGCATCGACACTGGAGACGCCAGCCTCCTTCACAAGCACCCTTACCGAGTATCTCACTCTGAGCGCGAAGTCATCCAAAAGCAGGTAGAGAAAATGCTTGATAAAGATGTTATAGAGCCTTCCTCTAGCCCTTGGGCATCCCCTGTAGTGCTTGTGAAAAAGAAGGACAACAGCTGGCGGTTTTGCGTCGATTATCGCCATCTCAATCGGGTAACGAAGAAGGATCTGTATCCTCTCCCACGAATTGATGATGCGCTCGACTGCCTCCATGGTGCCAAATATTTCTCGTCGCTAGATCTCCGCTCGGGATACTGGCAAATTGCCGTCGATGACCGCGACCGCGAGAAGACCGCATTCATCACACCCGACGGCCTCTACCAATTTAAGGTTATGCCTTTTGGGTTGTGTAATGCTCCTGCAACTTTTGAACGCATGATGGACACTCTTCTACGCGGTCTGAAATGGTCGAACTGTCTTTGTTATCTGGACGACGTCATCGTTTTCTCGCCCAGCTTTGACAGCCACCTCCCTCGACTGTCGGCCATTCTCGACATCTTTCGCCGGGCTGGCCTCCAGCTCAATTCGTCTAAGTGTACCTTTGGGCGCCGCCAGGTCAAATTACTTGGACACTTAGTCGACGCTACTGGTGTCCAACCAGACCCTGACAAGGTCCGTGCCGTCCGCGAGTTCCCAGTTCCACGGTCCACTCAAGAAGTACGCAGCTTTCTTGGGCTCTGCTCCTACTTTCGCCGCTTTGTTCTCAACTTCGCGGACATTGCTCGACCCCTCATGGACCTACTCAAGAAGGATGCGGCCTTTTCTTGGGGCGCGGACCAAGCGTCTTCCTTTGCGTCGTTGATTTCTGCCCTCACTACACCACCTGTGCTGGCTCATTTTGACCCGGCTGCTAGAACAGAACTTCGCACTGACGCAAGCGGCCATGGCATTGGTGCTATCCTCGCCCAAACACAGAACGGAGCCCACCGTGTGATAGCGTATGCTAGTCGTCTTCTGTCACAGTCGGAGAAGAATTACACAATCACTGAGCGGGAGTGCTTAGCTCTTGTCTGGGCTGTCGCGAAATTCCGTCCGTACCTATGTGGACGGCCGTTCGTGGTCATAACAGATCATCATGCGCTCTGCTGGCTTTCAACACTCAAAGACCCCACAGGGAGGCTCGGCCGTTGGGCATTACGATTACAGGAGTACACGTTCTCGGTAGTGTACAAATCTGGCAAGTTACACAATGACGCCGATTGCCTCTCCCGCCATCCCGTTGAACCATCCGACTCCACTGAAACGGACCCCGACACCTATGTCTTGGCGATAACAGACTTCACCCATGTGGCCGACGAACAACGTCGAGATCCATCTTTGCTCTCTCTTATTGACCGTCTGCAATCCGGCACCCTCGACCCTTCCCTCAACATGTTCTTGCTTCAGGATAACGTTCTTTACCGCCGCAACATGCACCCCGACGGCGCAGAACTCCTGCTCGTTGTCCCGCATCATCTGCGCAGGGATGTCCTCATCCAGTTTCATGACGTCCCCACTTCCAGGCACTTAGGCGTCTCCAGAACTTATGATCGCATACGACGACGCTTTTTCTGGAAGGGCCTTTATCGGTCCGTTCGCCGCTACGTAACATCTTGTGACCTGTGTCAGCGTCGGGAGAAACCTGCGACTCTACCCGCTGGTCTCCTTCAGCCAATTGACGTTCCAGCCGAGCCATTTCATCGAGTGGGCCTGGACTTGCTGGGTCCCTTTCCAATTTCCACGAAAGGCAACAAATGGATTGCAGTCGCTACGGATTATACCACTCGATTTGCAATTACCCGAGCGTTGCCAACCAGCTGCGCCACAGACGTAGCCGACTTCCTACTGTACGACGTCATCCTCCAACATGGTGCTCCACGTCACCTACTCACAGATCGCGGTCGCTGCTTCCTGTCTCGTGTGGTTGACGATCTACTTCGATCATGTGCTACTCATCACAACTTCACGACCTCATATCACCCTCAAACTAATGAACTCACCGAACGCTTAAACCGTACACTGACCGACATGCTTTCCATGTATGTTTCCGATGACCGCCATGATTGGGGTGGTCATCGGAAACCACCCCAATCATGGCGTGGTTTGCGCTCCCGTTCGTCACATTTGCATACAACTCATCGCGTCATGAAACTGCCGGCTACTCACCCTTCTATCTTCTCTTTGGACAGCATCCCTTACTACCCTTTGACACCTTGCTCCCTTCTGATCCGGCCTCCACGTCCACGACTTCCTATGCGCAAGATGTCATCACGCGTGCGCTCGTCGCGCGCACAGTAGCCCGCGCTCGGCTCACGTCATCGCAGACCGCACAAAAGGCCATCTACGATCGTCGACACCGGGATACTGATTTTCCAGCGGGCTCTCTCGTCGTTCTCTGGCTCCCATCTCGTCGCGTCGGCCTGTGTGAAAAGTTAATGTCGCGGTACGTCGGACCCTATCGCGTGCTGCGCCAGGTGACTCCTGTCACCTATGAGATATCTCCCATGGCATCCACCTCATCGACTGCCGCACCGCGAACTGACATCGTACATGTTTCCCGCCTCAAACTTTACAACTGTGATAATCCATTTTGATCACAACAAGCACCGGGACGGTGCTTCATCGGCCGGGGATAATGTCACGAGCAATGGCAAAGACAAAGACGTTGTAGTGGGGCTGGGTCAGAGGCTCTCTTGTCGGACTGAAAACCTGCTGGAACCTGTGCGCTCTGTGCAGTCTTGACTAGGCAAGCGCTAGCCGTTCACGGTTAATTAAATACTCCCCGTAACAATATCATCAGAAAAATATGTTTAAGTTATATTCAGTTTAACCCATCTGCCATTGCATTCACACAGTAAGAATTAGTCAAGATATTTCGATATCCATACCACAGTTTCCTCCAGAATCTTGTGGTTCAGAAGCTTCAGTAGCATCTGTGCCGCGAACATGCCAGTCCCCAGTCCAAGGAGTGCTGTCTGAAAGAAAATTTGACAGTGAGTGATAATACATGTTTATATTTGACAGCTGTCTAACCTTTTGAGCAACCAGGTAGCGAGGAATTTGCCATCTCGTAGTGGCGCCGCACACCATGAGCAACCTGACCTGAAGAAAATTTCAGAATTCATGCTTCATTAAACACCAAAGACAGAGCAAAGATTTGGGTATAAATTTCTAGAGCACTAACCATTATGTTCTTCCCAAGAACCACTGTGATTTTCTGTTTTTGCATCATATGTCTCTTGTGTGGTCACTATAGTAAGGCAAGAAAATACCAACATCAGTTACTCGTACGAGATTGTGAGCATATGGAAACCAAAAATGCGACATACCAGCAGCAACTGTATACGACGTTGCGACCGCCCTTCTGATCAATATTACAGCATTTTTTTAATACTTTGAAGTCACTGTGTACTATACAATTTCCTTCTGTAACGATTTTTACTTGTAAAACGCCTGGGGAGAATTTTTGAAGTTTAACATATTTGTTTCCAGTAATTCCGAAAGACAGTGCCACCTTATCCCACATTCTGCTACGAGCGACTGCTCCCCGAGAATCTTGGCGGCAGCACGTTGGTGATATACAGTGTTTTTAATGGGACTCAAATTTTGTCAAGAATTCAGGATGCTTTCAAGAATTTCCAAGCATCGCTGATAAATTCAGGAGCATTGCGGACACTAAGCAGGAATTAAAAATGGAACTAGTAATAAACTGCTCAATTTTTTTCTGTGTTTAGAGCATTTCAACATATATAGTCCCATCACATGCTGGCCCAATGGTTAAATTTCAGCTATAACTTTCATACTGGGTGCCAGGTGCCTAGTAAGCGTTCTGTTAGGCGTGCCTGTAAGCCAAAACTGAGTGCAAAAAAAGCGCCGATGGCATGTCTGCTGCGGCCAGTAAGCTTTCACAGCCGATATTGAACCTCGGATCTAGCTTGCACTAGGACTGCGCTCCAATTATCTCAGCAAAACGTGGCCCGCAAATAAACATTATAAAATGTAAATGAAATTTACATTATTAGGCAACTAAGTATTGTCATTCAATGCTTGCTTAATGTGCACTATGAAATCCAAGTTATCGACGATGCTCAGAGTCGTATCGCACGTTCACTTTTTCATTAAATGCCAGACCCACTGAAATCAGCCTGTAGAAACACTGCTCAGCCCAAAAAGCATGAACGTTGCCTATTATAACAGATGCTGTAAAACACACAGGAAACAGCTTTTCTATGTGTATAAGTATATATTTATTTTGGACAAAATTGGCTTCATATACTCACTGGTATCGATAGTCACCGCTTGGCTGGAGTTTGGCACATTAGAAACATCATTACCAGCTACAGCTGGTTCCACAGACCCTGTCAAACATTAAATTTATCTGCTTATTTCTTCACACAGAAGGGCATGTACAGTGCTCACGGATTAAAATGCGACACTGCAAGCGCATGGCCGCTCATGTATGCAGCGTTGCCTGTGGAAGCAAGATCTTGCATTGCGGTATACCGCTACACTGTACGTTGGCGCTGCGGAAAACCACAGTCCCGCTCATTGGCAACCGGAAGCAGTAAGCCTACGCTCAAACCACGCTCACCCTCATGGTATATACCACAATGCAACGTGGTCCTTCCAGGGGTTCCGCTGCATGTACCGGCGGCCACAAGCTCGCAATGTCGCATTTCAATCTGTGAGCACTACATGCAAGGCAATTAGAATATAATGCAGAAGTGTGGTTAGTACGCTGGTATAGTATTTTACAGGTATTCATAAGCACAATTACTTTGTCAACAAAGCTTTTGTTAACATGTTTTGTAAGCGTCCAAGTGATTACGATAGCATGCCCATGGTAATATACAATGTTGCGGTCATGAATTTACCTACCATCTGCAAAAAGTTATTGTACTGCAATACAAATAAACCAATATAATAAAAGGGCGACGTTCTGCGATTTTGCAAAATGACGTGCATCCGTGCAACTCAACTAAAAATAATTCTGTAGGAACTTCACTGGGGTTTAGGCATTTGGAAGCATGGTGCCACTTGCACATCTCCATTGTTCACTACTGACCATCGCTTGACTACAACTGACCATCACTTGAGCTTTGCTTAATCAGTACTGACCATTGGTTCAATACGCCACACGGAAAATATCGGGGTTCAAACACTATATGCATCGGAGGTCGAGAGTTCGATACCCTGCATGCTTGGAAGGTTTGGGGTACCAGTTTTTATCTGCTTCGGAGGTCAAGGGTTCGACAGCCTGCGTACTTTTAAGGTTGAGGGTTCGAGCCCCGACATGCTTTGTAGGTTGTGTGCATGAGTCGTTTTTTACTATGTACCACTATACAGAGTGTTTTTTTTAGCTTCACCAAACTTTTTAAATTAGAAAAATATAAATCTTGGTCACGTTATGTTTACCATTCGAGTGTACGGATTGGCGGCCTCTAGATACAGAGCAATTTCCGCACTTACGTGCGTAATTAGCAAAGTTACGATAATTAACTTTCTAATTATCAACAATAGGTGGCTACAGCAAATGAGTACTTTGGGGCCCGTCCTCGGCACTACCTATCCCAACGATGAAATTTGGAATAGCGGAGTTCATGTGGGGAGCTACGCGAACAATTAGTTCCCCTTGGCAGGCTCCTTGAAACCGAAACTGGCCGCGAAAAGAGCGTCTGTGTCGTCGATGTCGCCGCCCCCCAGCCTTTCGTCACGTCTCCGAAGTCAGCGCCGGTCCGGCCGCGCGAGCAGGTTGCGTAATCTCTTTGCTGTCTGCGGCGTTGGCCTGGCGCTTCAATGCCCGCGGGCCGCCAAATTTACTTCGTCATTCCGTCGGGCGCCACGTTGCGCTTTAGCGCCAACCCCGCTCCTTGGGCTTTTAGATACTGCAGGCACAACGTCATATCAGTCTGTAGCGTCAACACCTCCTAAAAATTCTTTTTAGGAGGTGTTGGTAGCGTCGACTGCGAACGCCGCAGACAGCAAAGAGCTAACGCAAGCTGCTCGCGGGGCCGGACCAGCGCTGACTTCGGAGACGTGACGAAAGGCTGGGGGGCGCCGACATCGACGACACAGACGCTCTTTTCGCGGCCCAGTTTCGGTTTCAAGGAGCCTGCCAAGGGGAAATAATTGTTCGCGTAGCTCCAACATGAACTCCGCTATTCCAAATTTGATCATTGGGATAGGTAGTGTCGAGGACGGGCCCCAAAGTACTCATTTGCTGTGGCCACCTATTGTTCATAATTAGAAAGTTACTTATCGTAACTTCGCTAATTACGCACGTAAGTGCGGAAATTGCTCTGTATCTAGAGGCCGCCAATCCGTACACTCGAATGGTAAACATA
>NW_023606377.1:0-40001 GCF_013339745.2 Dermacentor silvarum
TTTATCGAAAGCCGGGCATTTCGTTGCAGCACTACACAACTTGCGAGAAATGACTCTGTTGTTGGTGCCCGCAAAGAAGGGCTTGAGGTTGAGCCTGTAGTATCTTAGAGTTGGGCAGTGGCACACGCGAAGTAATCATAAGCTGATAGTCAAAATGTTGAGTGATGAAGTGCAATATTTTTGTATAATAATGGTAATCACGTTCATCGAATGACGGTAATGAGAGAAAAAGACTGTGATGCTATGTATACTGCTGCCACAAATTTTTTTCAATATCGTAAAAACAGGGGCTCATAGATTATTCGACAGCTTCAATACCGCGTTCGTCAATTCGATATCATCATAAGAGGAGGCTACTCTGGTCATAATGCTGCGTAGTGATTTTACATATCTACATGACCGAGATTTCCCGCTTAAAAAATGTTGCCTCAAACCATGGCTCGTGCCATGTCCTTAGCTGGTCAAAGAAGAAGAGGAAGCTGTACGCGATGGAGTCAGTGTTGGAGTTCGTGGCTCTCAGAAACCAACCCGGTATTCAGACTATGGCCACCATCTTTTTCGTGAGTATATATGCGTATTTCTTCTTTACAGCGCGGCACAATTAAGCGGTATGATCGCGCTTTTCAAGTGTCCCAGTGGACGCTTATGCTTCAGGTGCGGCAGACAATGAATCATGTGAATTGAAGCATACGTTATCGAATGGTTGACGTGCCATTTCCTTATAACACATTTAGAAAAAAAAAATACCTGATGTTTTCGGCTTTATGAGCTATTATCGAGTGTTCCTGGGCAATTGTATAATAATTAACGCGCACCTGGTAGCTGTTTACCGCGATGAAGCATGCAAACCTCCTCAGGGGCGTAGAATGGCTGAATGTCTTTGTTCATGAAAATAATTATGCAGATTCAACGCACCTCTTGGAGCCTATCCGAAGCGAAGCTTTCGTGAAGTGGTCAATCAAATGCTATAAACTTCCCCATCTAGTTATCCGTGTATTGCGGTAAAGGAAACTGGCGCCCGCGCGCGTGTCCTCGAGCACCCGTGCTACGCAATGCGACACACGCGATCATCTCGAGTAGTTAGTTGGTGTTGTCACGGAATAACTATACGTGTGACTCTGGCATAGTGTGAGAACACCAGGCTGCTGTGCCATGGAACCGAGGTTTCGCGGGGCCCATGATTCATCTTTTTTTAGCGAAGCTTTATAGGCGCACAAGTTTCGGCAGTGGTAGTGGTTGTGTCACGCTGAAAAGTGGGCTGATCCTGGCGATAGTGCAGAAAGGGTCCAATCCAAATGGCACATACCAAGGACAAAAAAGAGAGAAAGAAAGAGAGAGGGAAAGAGAAGAAAGAGAGGGAAAGAGAAGAAAGAAAGATAGTAAGAGAGAGAAAGAAAGAAAGAAAATCACCAGCCCTTCCCCTGTCGAGAAATGGGGGTAAGCGAAGGTTGCCGTGTGTGTACTTGACCTACTACTTCCCCTTCCCTTTCCTACAACTTCGTTCCATTTTATTCTACTTTTGTTTCCCTTTCGTGCAACTTTCCCTTCCGTTGCGTTGTACGTTTCCACCCCTCGATGTATACATTTAATAAACGTTTATGTTTTCTTACCGTGACATGTCGTGAACTTTACGTTAGCCTGACCAAGGTCAGATACACACACGACAAGCTTCGCTGACCCCCATTTTCTCGACAGGGGAAGTGCTGGTGATTTTTTTTAAAGTACGAACTAGTCTGGAAGGCAGCAGCAGCATCCCTCAGCCACAATTAGGAAATTACGCGACAGCTCGCACATAGTGCTTCGCTTAATAAAAATAATTTAAAGGGAAGAGCGAAAGGCCAGTGGTTCCAAATGTGCGCAAAACTGTAATGTAAAGTGGGAGATTACGTCAGGAACAAGTTTCTTATAACGGCAGCTAAGTGCTGTTTTATGCAAGGATTCCGAAAAAAAAAGGCTGCAGCTTTTTCATCAGGATTCGTTGGCGTTGGTCCATAGTGGCTGAAGTTTTCCGTGAATGTCCTTGTAAATCGGCAACTGGTTCGTCCTCTAAATACTGATCGACTTGAACAGGCAGTACGACTTTCGCTTAAAGGGTGAGGAAAGGAGCTGCTCTCTTTCTCTCCTCCTCCTCTGCTCTGATGCTATAAGCAGACGATTGCCCAGTTGCATGCTGGCTAGCGCCTAAAAGGCAAGCCGTGCACAAACCACCCACTTGAAGGAAGCAGAGCCGGTTATGTTGAGCGGAAACATTTTAGCACAATATATACGGACGATGTGTAGAATAATTTCTGCATAATCGCTATCTTACGAGCGAATGATCTAATAGTTATTACTTCACAATTTTCACTTTCATTCTACTCCTGTAATTTCCACGTAGTTGCGACTCCTGAAATTACACAACAGTTTCAAGATTTTCCGTCCCGAAATTTGCAGCAATGCATTAGCATTCCATTAGGAATGTCCCTCAACGCATTCCATGGCATTTTAGGACAGACAGAGTGCGCGGAGACTATACCAGACCAATTTTTGGGATAACTATTTCGAATATAGTGCTAATCTTAGTGTCCGCGTTATGTCGACACGCTGTAAACACTACCCAGTTTAATCTGCGAATCTTTAAGTTCCTTTTTTTGTGCTCACAGTATTTAGAGAAATTTGAATAGTGGTGGCTTGTCTCCCAGCGGCTCACCCCGCTTTAGCACCCCTGTACCTTTCACAACGTATTGAACAATCGGGGGTCCGCTCCGCGAACACGCATTGCAATGCGACCTGCGCAGCCATTCCTACGGCTCTAAAATTGACACTTTTCCCGATGACTCACACAGATCATCGTGTGCAGCGAATCGATTAATTTAATCGCTGGCGCAGCAAGAAAAGAACAGGCTTCGCTAAAGCACGCGTTGGCGTTCATATCGCAGTCTTCTCAAATTACATTGGACATCCTGGTTATCTTCCGTTGTTGTGCCTTGCGAGGCTTCCCTTTCCGAAACCTTTATTCACTAAATGCATCTATTGAAAGCGTAAACCTATATATGCGCAATACGTATCTTATGTTATATTTGGTTATCTTCCTTTTTAGACTTTCCATAGCCTGTTCCTTATGGGACAGTTGTTTGCCATCATGGGCAGTACAGACGTCATGATGCACCTGAAGTTGGCCTCCATCGACACGTCAATTCTAGGTACGAACGACTGCAACGCCACAGTGGGCCGGGATGCACGTCCTTCTAACGGAACATTGGAATAGAATTTGTTTACTCAATGATTACACTGTAGCGTTTGGACGGCACCTACGTCCTCTACTCACCAGATGTCAAGATTTAAGTTTGAGTGCAACGGAAGCTAATATCCTCCTAAGACCCCTTCTAGATACATTGCACATTGCCTTAAACTTTTTTTTTGAAATTCATTCGGAAGTGATTACGCCAAGTATTCCCTCTGGGCTTGAAGTACGGTGCATGTGTAACTGCAAAGAAGTTACTTCTGGTCACTTGCTTTCACGCAATTTATCAATAAATTGGTCTAGAACTCTGTATCGTCCCAGACGGCCGAAAACAACCTGTAGGTGTTTTGAAGTCACTGAAATTGCGCGAAAATACCGGAGGCAGCAGCAACATGGCAATATACTACATGTAGCTCCATCTTTATCTCAGCGTTTAAGCAATGAAATGCAGTTTTTACCGCAGTAAACGTGAGGAGATGATGGAGACAGTCATTTTTCACGTACGTGGAGACACAGCTTTTGACATCTCATCGCGGTATTCAAATTTTAAAAATAGTTTTTTGAGTTCATAACTTAATATTAAACAATAAAAATGTCCTTGAAGAGCGATTATGTCGCATAGTTGTGTTCGGGTCTCAGGAGGATACAGCTTACCGTGGTAGCGAGGGGGGCTGTTGGTGATTCATGAGGAACACTTTTGATGCAGCGCGAAACGTAACAGGACACTGGAAGGCGCAAGTAAAAGTACAACACAGAGCGCTAGTTCTGTGTGTTGTCCTTTTACTTAGCCTTCTTGTGTCCGGTTACGTTTCGCGCTGCATCAAAAGTGTATAAGAACACATGACGGCTCCCACTAACGCACCAGAACTACAAATTTGCTGCCACTGATAACATTTGCGTTGCCGTTCAACGATGTATGTATGCTTTCGCTCATCATCTGCGCCGCAGTATGTAAGAGATGAAATGACTCGTTTATGGCGACTGCATCACGTACGAGCACTGAGGAAATACTGCAGGCGCCAGTCGAGACGTGTTACCGTGGAAATGTGGCGTCACAGCAGCGCGATATTCAATCCCGTGAGTTAAACTTAGCGGCACAAAACTAATTGGCGAAGAGATAGTGTAGCATGTTAATTATTCGCCGAGCATTCGAGGGAACGCTCACATAAAGCGTAAGTAGAGACAGGCGGCTTATTACTTGTGCATATTTTGGGGTTTTTTATCATAACTGGCGACCAAAGAAGCAAATACGAAGCCAGACACACCGTGCTGTAAATTCTATAACTAAAGCTAGATTGAGTAGGCAGACGCAGGGCAACCTTACCGAATCAGCTGAATGTACTACAGGTTCATTATCATCATTATCAGCAGCCTAATTTATGTCCACTGCAGGACGAAGGCCTCTGGCTGCGATCTCCAATTACCCCTCTCTTGTGCTAGCCGATTCCGATTGCCACTTGCAAATTTGCTAATTTCATCACCCCACCTAGTTTTCTGCCGTCCTCGACTGCGCTTTCGTCTTTTGGCGCCCAATCTGTAACTCCAATGGTCCACCGGTTATCGATCCAACGTATTACATGGCCTGCCGAGCTCCATTTTTTCCCTCTAATGTCAACTGGAATATCGGCTATCCCCCTTTGCTCTCTGATCCACATCACTCTCTTCCTGTCTCTTAACGTTACGCCTAATAGTTTTCGTTCCATTGCTATTTATGTGGTCCTTAAGTTGTTCTCGAGCTTCTTTGTTAACTTTGTAGTTTCTGCCCCATATGTTAGCACCGGTAGACGTTATGCTATAAGTTATGGGTCTCTTCTTTTAAAACTGCATTTTTTGGCGCGAACGCTGTAGGAATGCGACATGGTTGCGCAACTCGAGTAGCCGTCAGTAAGGCGATATGAAACTAACTAACGGATACTTATTTTTTTCTGACAGCTTCCACTCGGGGTCAATGTGCACATGTGGAGTGCGCTTGCGGCGCATCAATAACGGTTATAAACGGACACAGAAGTCAGGGAAAGAGGATAAGAATGCTTCACTCTAAAAATCTTAAGCATATAAGTTTGGCCCAAGCCTACCAGTTGTTCAAGGGGGAGAATAGTTTTCAGAATTGCCGCAATTAGCCCCACAAACAGACTACCATTTGGCATAGCTGCAGCGCCAGCAATCATCAAGAAATTCATGGAGTCAACACTTATTCTGGGTGTTTGCATCTATCTTGATGATGTTATGGTGAGTGATGTCTCCAGGGGAGAACACGCAGCGCACTCAGAGTTAGTTGATGAAAATATAGCTAGCTCTGCTTGCACGCGTGCGAGAATGAAAAAAAAAGTTACAAATGAAGTTTCTCGGACACAAAATTGATGCTGAGGTTGGCCATCCTACAAAACAGGGTGCGAGCATTGACCGTGGCACGATTTCCAACACGCAGGAAATGAAATCATTTTCAGAGCTATTAACGTTCCACGACCTGCTCGTAAAACATCGGGCTACTGTGGCCTGTACCAAATCCTTCAAAATTATTGAACAGCGGGCCTCCATTTGTGTGTTCTGAAATTCGCAAGTTTTCCAGCGACATCACAATCTCGTCAGTTGCAGCAACTCTTACCACCCGGTGATGAACAGACAAGCCGAGCGCCTACGCGGCCGAGGTAAAAAACCCGCTTTCAAAGCATTAGACGGACTTCCCCTGTTTCGCGCGCGCAACAAAGTACTCCCTTTCCAATGGTGCCGGAGTTGGGCTTCCGCCTCCCACTGTCTTCGACGTAATAAACAAAGTTAAACAGAACATCTTGCGAGCCCAGTTGGACTCTTATTCAGGAAAAACACTAACTGCGCGAGGTGGGGAACTGACAGCACAGAGAGAGCGAACACGCTCAAGCTGTATCTTCGTGTTTCTTCACCGTGTCTTGTCCGTTCCCCGTCTCGCGCAATTTCTATCAGTCCAGTAATAAACTACTATTGCCCATTACAGACTGCTTATGCATTTTAGACTGCCGTGAACACGCATATGTCTATGCGCCAACGACACTCACAAATGTAGCATGCCTTTAGAGCTTCAAAGCAAAATGCCAACACAGCGGAACTGCGGTACAAACGTTTAACAGTGGGAAAATAAAAATTAAATTCTGGAACTTTACGTGCCCAAAATACAATCTGATTATAAGGCAGGACACAGTCGGTAGGGGGGCTCTGGTTTAATTTTGACCACCTGAGGTTCTTCAACGTTCAATGCAGGCTGCAGTGGTGTCTGCATTCCGCCAAATCGGAATACGGCCGGTGCCGTACCCGCGCCATCGAACCCAGTAGCGCCACGCCATGGCTTGCGGCGGGTGTCAACAGTTAGCAGTTTTGATAACTACGGAGGATGATACTGTAGCAGCGAAATACTGATAGCGACAAGTCATAAAGGAAGTCCTTGATCAAATAGAGCGGGTGAATAGGTAAACTTATGCCTCAATGACCCCTTTCGAGTCTTTCCTTTCCAATTTGTTTCCATGTAGTTTCTGTCGTTATAGTGTAGATATTGCGGTTCTATAGCCGTAAAACCTTATTTAGTCGCCAGCCACATGTTCCACATTTCATATCTTCCCGTTTAAGTGTTGAGAGTGCATATTGAACTTCATTTACAGAGATGTGCTTGGTGCTCGTGCCGCGAATGCTGATGCTGTTCGCCACCATCGTCGTGGACCTGCTGCTCGTTATCGGCATTGAAGACGTACGTGTACACAGCATCACTCATTTGAGAATATGTTTGCTGACGGTTAAGTCCAAGATTAACTCGCGTATTCCTAAAGTATGCTCACTTGACGCTTCATGTGGAACATAAGAATTGTGGGAAAGTGCTGCGCGACTGGGGCTAAACGGCCCTTTGGAAAGTCTAGGCAATTGACCAGAGAATATTTCCTAAGCAGGTGATGTTGGCCTGTGTTTAAAGAGACAAGGACAAGTGCCAAGGTTTCACGCGCTTTTCGCGAATGCATAGCGCCTCATGCCCCTACAATTCTGGGCATGAGGTACTCTAGAAGCTTAGCTCTACCCCTGGGTGTGCGTCCGCTCGGCGCTTCTG
This sequence comes from Dermacentor silvarum, assembly GCF_013339745.2. NCBI lineage: Eukaryota > Metazoa > Arthropoda > Arachnida > Ixodida > Ixodidae > Dermacentor > Dermacentor silvarum. The sequence goes on from NW_023606377.1 coordinate 7,290, forward strand.
TTTCCAAATTGGTCTTAAAAATAAATTGAATCCTAACAGAAACTGCGTTTTGTTGGATATATTTTATTTAAACATCTGTTTTGCATTCCGTTACGCGCGCCGTACAGACGTGCTCCAAGAGGAGGCGCTGTTCGTCTCGGGCGTCAAGCGTACCGCTTTTCTGGCGCATGCAGCAGGCATTTTTTGTGCAACGTGACGACGTATGTTCTCACGAGTCAGAAATGATTCGCAATAGTGGTAACATTCGGCAAACGAGGCAAATAAGTGGTAGTTGATAATTACTATTTTACCCTGTGATTACAACACTAAAGGAAGTTTGATCTCACACCGCATGTTGCTTTTAGAGGGTATATATTTATTTTTATTTCAGCATACTGTCCATCCCAAATGGGGTCTTTACAGGGTGGGTGCACCTAAAGAAACAAGAATCCATGATATAGCAGCTACGGAATGGCAAGCAGTTAGACAATACAAAGAATACAAATCTTTTTCTTTTAACCTAGATGAGCCCAGTCGGAGCAGAAAAAAAATCGTATATGTGAGTTAACATCGAAAGCATATATCACCCACGTACTATCAAAATTACGTCAGTTTGGGGGCACTATAGTCAGCTCGGCCAGCTCTAGAAATTTCAAATGTTGTAGGCTGCATTGCAATTGAAGCATCTAGGCGCATTCCATTCCCGCCCTGCTTGGGGGAAAATGTAAAGTAAAAAGTGTTATTATGGCAAAATAATTCCTCAAGAGAGAGAGAAGGGGCTTGTGACGAGTGGTTCTGAAGTGGCTTTTATTGAGAGTCTTCGGAGTTTATCCTAAATGAAAAATGCAGAAGTATAGAAACTTCAAGCGATGTATCTGCGATCGGCTAGATATCAGTTGAAGTATGCTGAATCCTATGAATATACCAGCTTCATGAGACCTGGAAATTGCTTTAATAATAATTTTGCCAAGTTGTTTAAGAATTAATTTTTTTCTCTGCTCGATTCGCTTACCTAGACACGTGGCAGCCGTTTGAGTTCTGAACCATGGTATAGTGATATGCAGCGCAACTTATTACGCGCCAGCTCATAGCATAAAGAGATTTATGCTTAACGCTTAACAGCGTATTCAAGCACGTCAGAGTAATTTCTACCCACATCCTATCAGCTTGTCGCTAACAAGCCAAGTGATGAAGCAGTGGTATAGTATTAGATGAATAATTTCGAAGAAAAACTCTTATTGAAGTATTTAGGACTTCAGGGTGGTTTATCAGATCACAGGGACGATTTGACAGTTTATTTCTTGCTGCCGCGACGGAGAGCAAATAACACTGCGAATTAGAATCGAAGCGGGCAGCCTGGGCACTGCCATTACTTAGTCACGGCAACCGATGGAAGCCCGTCCGGTAAACGTACCGGAGCTCGGCAATCTCCGCGCATGCGCAGCCGCGGTGACCGGTATCGGTAACTGTAAGACGGAAACGCTACGTAAATACCTCTCATTAAAACAAGGAAGAAACGGCCCAGACGCTCTTTTTTGTCGTTAGTTTTCACACGTCCTACGCACCCTAATTTTACTCTTGAGTGATTTAGCAATTCATTGAGATGGCAATTACTGGGCAAAAACCAGGAATAAGAGAAGCAAACGGAAAACGCGACGCGACGCTGGCAAGTCTCGCACACTGATACATGTTGACGCTTTTCTTTACTGAAGATAATGTGGAACCTGCCATCTGCATGAATGCAGTTGCGTCCGTTTCTGTAGTGCTTGATGAAAAAATAATCAAAATCGGTTGACACGAGCGTAAGCTTTCACGTGTATTCGTAAACAGTCTGTAGCAGGCGCATTGATACTTATCTTGTGTAAGGGCTTTTGCTATGACGGAGGAAAAAGATTATTCTTCTGGCTTACCTTCGCAAAGAACGCTGAGCCCGCGTAAAATAATAAGTTCATGTACTTGGTTAGAATTCGTACGGAAAATTATTTGCAGGAACAAGAATGCACAGAAAGCACGAGCTGGAAGTCTATTTCAAGAATTTTGTATAATAACAAATCTGCCAATGCGCTTACATGTGGAACAAGTAGTTTGCAAAACATCAGTAAACGGGGCTAAAATTAACAAACAATTAATTTAGCGAAACATTTTCACGCACCAAAATCTCAGAAGCTATCTCTCGTGAAGCCCTGTCTCTCAGACAAGTCGTTATAAAGTTCTGCTATGTTGCAATACTTTTCGTCGCTGTCTACATACTTTTTTGTTGAGATTCACTCGAATATCATGCAGAATGTTTGTAAGTGTATGGAGGACTGGCCGCCAGCATAATCTCAGAAAGACGTGGTCTCATAAAGCGCGCTCTTATAATTTGCGAAGCCTCACTGATTTACTTCCTCGCAATAATTTGCGGACGCGTAGCAAAAACAACGCCGATGCGTGCTGAAATCTTATACAGGTCGCCAGCACAGCACTGAGTGAAAGCAAGCTTTCGCTGCATTTTTTACGTAGTTGCGCATAGACTGTATTAGTGCGAATGTTTCTGGACAACCATCGTAAAATACATAAATGAACTGTTCACCAAGACGTGCGGCCACAGCTGGGCCGCCTAATTACGCATGTTGCTACACGCCATGTAACAGAGCTGTTTCCGCCCCGTACAGGATTCGCAATCGGCGATGAAGGTCTTCGTCAACTGGACAGCCTTAGATGTCCTCGTGGACTCCCTCATCTGCATAAGCGTCGTTGTGCTCAAGAGCAACCGACTCAACGTAAGCCGCTTCGAGACGTTCTTTAAAAATAAAATTGGCAGATACTGCGTCAGCGGAGCTTTGAATATGGCAAAATTAGTGAGCACGTGCGTAAAACCCACATGTATTCTGAGCTGTCGAGACAATAATCCCGTCTGTGCCTGCCCTGGTGTTGTAGTGGCTTTGGTGTGACGCTGCTAAGCCCGAGGTTGCGAGATGGAATCCGACCGCAGCGGCCGCATTTCGATGGGGGCAAAGTGCAAAACACACCTGTGCCGTGCATGGGTGGACGTTAAAGAACCCCGGCTGGTGAGAATTATCAGCGAGTCCCCCACTGCGGTGTGCCTTGTAATCCATCGCGGTTTTGACACGCAAAACCCCACGATTCAATAATCCCGTCGGCAATGCTGTCATATGGAAATGCCAGTATGAATGCCGCTAATTCCATTTTTGGTATTATTTGTATTATAAATATGCTAAATGACTTGCGCGCATCTTTCATAAAATTGTACAAGAATAAAAAATTAATTCTGGGTTTTACGTAAGCAAAATATGATTGTGAGTGCCCCGCCTAGTGGGGGACTCAGCAATAATGTTGAACAACTGAGTTTTTTTTTAGGTAGTATGCACTCAATGTACTACGCAACGTTTTTTGCATTCACCTCCATCGAATGCGGCCTTCGTAACCGAATTCGATCTCGCGACCTCGGCTTAGCAGCACAACACTAATGTCACTGCGCCACCCGGCGGGTTAAAAAAATATACCCAATTTCTGCAATAATTTTTGTATACACATCGCGAATGGCATTTAAATTTCTTTGCCACACCTTGCCGATTAAGTGTGCCGTGCTGTCATCTTACTTATGGGATCTGCCTAGCGAAATAAAGTGGTGCGGTAAAAAGGTCGCAATTTCGCCCGAAAGTCGAAGCGTTGGTTGCGATAGTAAATTAGAGTACAGCTATACGAAGTACGATAGCACTTTTAGCGACCGTATAAGTTTTGTAAACATTAACTTACTAACTGAATTAAGAGCATCGTGTCACCGCGCGCACAGGCGAATATCAGCACATCTCCCTCGACGACCGCTGACACTCGCTTTCAAGACGCTGGCGTGAGGAGCGCGGCTGCGCAGCGAACAAAGCGACCTTCATGCTGTCTATCGCTTCAACGCCAACTAAGCGGCAAGAACACACCGCACACGAAGCTATCCACCCTCGGCGCGCGTAGACTCTGTACTCATCGCAGATAGCTTGAGCAGGGGCCCGTGCCTACGAAAACCCTATCCCCACCCTCCTCCAAGTGCCTGAGCGCGATGAAACACGGCGTCCTTCCTCACCGTTGTCCGAGCTAGCTCGAGCAACCATCTTCGACTCACCCTCGCAAGCTTCACGCGCACCCACCGCATACGGCGGGCGGCCACAATGTTATCGCACATGGACTTTATACAGAACATCACGGCAATGCGACAACAATGTGCGGAAATGCGCCTGGAATGCCCGTATAATTGCTATCGCAAAAAACCAATTACGTTGCATTTGCGAAAATATTAGTTTAATTTATTATTGCCCTAGTTTAGGACAGTTGGCCGTAAACATACAAAATAACTCCAACTACAAAAATCATACCACTCAAAGTCCTTGCAGCCTTGAGTTTTTACAGCGAAGCTGTTAAGGGCTCCTTCCCCCAGGATCATGTCCGCATGTAAAAAACCCATCATCATCAGCATTTCGGCTCCATGTGCGTGGCGGTTTCCTGCCAGTTGTGCCTTAGCAAGCTGTCAAAACGGATGACTACATGACTGAATGGTCGTGACATTATAACATCACATGCTTGTCAGTTACGTCACGATTAACGATAATAAAATCACGTGTGGTGCATACCCGCTTGGATATGCGGGTATGAGCCAGGGACAAGAAAGAAAGAAGAAAGAAAGGAAGGAAGGAAGAAATAAAGAAACAGAAAAAGGAAGAGAGAAAAAAAGTTGTCGCAGTTTCACCTGAAAGGCGAAGCATCAATTGCGATAGCAACTTGTAGAGAGCTATACGGAGTAATGATATTAGCTTTATCAGCTGTATAAACTTGGACATGCAGCAACATCGGCAACACGCAGAACTGTTGAAGACGCCATCGGCGTTTTGCCGCGTTCGCTCAAAATGCGTGCGGCGTTGGTGACTGTTGCCGGAGCCTCTGATATAATAGGCACTGCGTGCCGCAGCTAAACGTCGCCTCCCTTCCCTCCCCCTCCCCCACGGCCTCTCGCTCGTCGAAAGAAGGCGCGTTTGCTCTACATACATGGTGATTGTGAAGGAGAACAGAGACGCCTACTTTTGCAGCCCTTAAGCGAGCACGGCGCAGAACGCGCGTTTGTTTCTCCGCCGTGCGTTCACTCCCCGTGAAAGACGCGCCCCTCGCGCCCTTTCACTCGCACCAGCGTTCGGCGCGCGGCGACGGTTTCTTCTCCAAATGACGTCATACGGAACCTCACGGCGACGGCGACGGCGACGGCGACGGCTACGGGCGACGGCGACGGCGACGCCGACGGCGAATCTCTTTGGTGTCCTATAATTCCTATCGCAAAAAGAAGAATTACGTGTGCTCAACCCCGCGTGGATGGGTAGACCAGAGACAGAGCGCGGAACTCACAGGATCCTGACGCTGCCGTGCAGGGTACCGCGGCTATGAGCGCTGTGGCTCATACCTAGTCTATGACGATGAGGCGGACTTGGCGCAGCAAACGCACTACTTGGCCATCACGCCTGGCGAAACAACGCCGATGTCCTTGCTCCTTGACCTATTCTTCTTTCTGGGGTTTACGTTGACCATTCTGATTGTGAGGCACGCTGTAGTGGACGGCCGGAATCATTTTGACCACCTGGGTTCTTTTACGTGCACTCCAACGCAAACGCGCGGGCGTTTTTGCATTTCACCTCCGCCGAATGCGGCCGCCGTGGTCTGGATTTGATCCCGCAACCTCGTGCTCAGCAGCGCGACGCCTTAGCAACTGAGCCACCGCGACGGGTTGCTCATTGACGAACATGCCGAAGACTCTCAATATAATATAATATATATATATATATATATATATATATATATAAATTTCTATAGCAATATTTACTACAGAACCCAGCATAGTCAAGCTTAGCTGGCTTCCATCTTCACAGTATGGAAGGGCCCTTACTTTTAGGGCGAAGCTCCTTATGCGGCACCCGTTCCGTCCCCGTCGTCGTAGTAGTAGTGTGTAACCAGTCTGAGAAAAATGAAGAAAAATTCTGAAGTTGTGTCCGTAGCGCGGAATCGAACCAGGACCTCGCTTCCGAGCGCGCGGCGTTAGCCCACTACGCCACGAAGCGGACATGGACACACGCACCACGATGGCAATAAATACCCAACATTAACGAAAGGCCGCGTTTCTAGCGCGTTTCTAACGCGTTTGTGCTAGCGCGTTACGGCCCGTGTAAGAAGCTGGTGTAAGACGCTGTGGCCTCTCCGCCTTACCTTCAACGCGTTTCGAACGCGCTGCCCAAAGCGGTGGCAAGTCAAGTTCAATCGAGGAGCGTTTATGAAAACGGGGGGTATACTCTCTCAGCAGTCATGTGATGGCGTCGGCAAACGGTGTGCACGTTAGGCATGTGTAAATGGCTGCGTAAGACGCTGTGGCCGCTCCCCTTACTAGAGTACGCACGTTTATAACGCGTTTGTGCTAGCGTCCCCTTAAGCGGAGATCCGATGATTCCCCTCCGGAGCTTTGCCCACTCATCATTCACCCCGGGATATGCTGTGATTTTTTTAGATCACCGGTCTTCGGCGCCCATTCCTGCGTCCAGAGTCGGCGTGTCCAGGAGTAACCGAACGAACGAGCACAGCGAACGCGGCGCGTAGTGGGGGATGGAAAAAAATGTCACAGTTTCGCCCTAAGGGCGAAGCAATGAATGCGATAGCAACACAGCAATGTCATACGAAGTAAGGTGAGCGGCTTTGGTAGCAACAACACGCAGAACTGTTGTCGACGCCATCGGCGTTTTGCCCGCGTTAGCTCAAAATGCGTGCGGCGTTGGTGACTGTTGCTGGAGCCTCTGATATAAATAGGCACTTGTGCCGCAGCTAAACGTCGCCTCCCTTCCCTCCCCCTCCCCACGGCCTCTCGCGCGTCCGAAGAAGGCGCGTTTGCTCTACATATATGGTGATTGTAAAGGGAAAGAGACGCCTCTGCAGCCCTTAAGCGAGCACGGCGCAGAACGCGCGTTTGTTCTCCGCCGTGCGTTCACTCCCCTGAAAGACGCGCCTCGCGCCCTTTCACTCGCACATACAGCGTTCGGCGCGGGCGACGATTTCATCTCCAAATGACGTCATACGGAACCTCACGGCGACGGCGACGGCGACGGCGACGGCGACGCCGACGGCGAAAGAAATCTGCTTTTGAGTGTCCATATAATTGCTATCGCAATAAAAAGCGGCGAGAGCAAAGAGGCGCGAAGGGGAAAGCGGAGAGAGCGGCACAGCGGAACCATTATGTCACACTGGGGAATCCGGCGTCTACAGCGAACGGATTTCTCCTGCCGCCGAAATTCTCGTCGTTCATACTTGCCTACCGCGCCGCCGGAACGTCGGCCAGACGCCTTGTGGCGTCGCAGACCCTACCCCGCAGCAGATGGAGCTTTGACAGGCGTTTCACTCTGCTGCATCTAGTTTTCATACTCGGTGATAGAAACAGTGATTTTGTCAACAAAATGCAGTCAACTAAATGGAGAAAGCATGACAGAACGATGCGAACGACGCAAAAAGACGGTGCGTCGAGCAGACGACGCTACTCAGCCTGTGAGCTCGCCTCAGCCTATGGGCGCTTGCCAAGGCGTTCGCTGGACTCACTCCGCCTTTCTATACACTCTATTGAACTACGCACTTATCTCCTCTCGTGTAGAGTTGGCATGTTTTTATTTTGCGGCTCTTCGTCACTGCTTGCAACGACGATGATGCTAAGCCTGCTGGCATACACCTTGCTGGCGATGCACGACGCGTAGAAGCAGTCGCCAAAGCAACGACGCCAGCGGTGGCGGGGGGTTCGTCCTGCAAGACCGCGAGAGCTGGGTCAGGCCACTTTGTCAGGTCACGTTGTGCTTCACATGGTGCTTGTCGAAAACGATGGGGTGGACACGCACCTATTCTGAGCGTTTCCGATGTCGCGACGAGCCTTGAAGACTGCGACATGACGAGCGCTTCGGACTTGGCCGCCATCTTTCGAATTTCTCACTCGCGCTCCGATTGGCCCGCGGTGAGGGAATCCGCGGCAGCTGCCGCAAAAATCGGTCCAGGAGCGATCGGCGCGGAAAGGGCTATTCCGGCGGATCTCGCCGCCGCCGAACTGGGTTCCGCGCCGCTCCAGACGCCGAATGTCTCAGTGAACGCGCCCTTAGGCAGAAAGCGGAGAAGGGTATGTCGAAAGCGTGAGAAGAAACATTGGCCGTACATCTGCTTGCTCCGCTGCAAATGACGTCGAAAGACGATAGTCGTCTGCCGACCCTCATACGTAACACCATCTCTTTTCCCCCCTTCCACACTCACGCTCTTCCCCTCCCCTCTCACTCCTCCCATGATGGAGGCAATGGAGGGTTTTGCTGAATTCAATTCAAATTTCCCGCGTTCGCCTTGCACTCGCGCCATCTGTTGGGACATTTTATTACTGTTGGCTTTAAGCCGGCTACACAGGCGCGGCTTCAGTCGGCTTGTTTTACGCGTAGCGTCTCTTCGAGGCCTTCTCTAACACGTTGATTTTTTCATTTGCAGCGTTTCATTTTCCATTTCTTTCTGTCTCTTCTTTCTCTCTATCTGTTTCTCTTTCTCTTTCTTTAATGTCTCTGTGTCTATCTCGCTCTCATTTTCTCTTTTTCTCGCCCATAGCAAGTTCTATTACAATCGTTGGTACACCGCAATCATATGGTTCCGTAAATGCATGTTCTACAAGCGTCGCCTAATATGTCGATGCTGGTCGCCCAATATTTGCGATTTTACTCTACTTGATTGCAAATTGCGCTTTCGTGCATTTACGCGCCAACAAATTCGAATGAACGGAATTTATTTTTTTGATGTCTTGAACAACATCTTAAAACAGATAGATTTATAATAGCACTTGGCGACTTTAACTGCGTACTGTAAGCACGTGACAAAACCAGTCCTACTCCCTACAGAGAAAGCAGTAATGACATTCTTGATCAAATCATTGAAGAACACCTCTTGGAGGATGTGGGAGAGTGTTTGGGATTAAATGCATGCGCGCGATTCATGCACTTCCAAGGATTTAGCCATGCGCGGCTTGACCGAGCGTATGTATCCGCAGAGTTGTTAGCTTTCTGCCGCGAGTATTGAGTAGCACACGTTTCTTTTACTGACCACAGTCTAGCAAATTCGATATTGGTAAATTGAAACAAAGAAGCAAATTCAAATGGGAAATTGGAAGTTTACCGACAAACTACTGCATAATGACGTTTTTTCAGCGCGTATAAATGAAGCTGTTCAAGAATTGCTCACCAACGACGAGACTACTCTGAGGGAACAGTGGGATCCGTTCAAACAAGGGGTAAAATTAAAAGCACTTGAATCTACGAGTAGAATACAGCACGAAAAAAGGACAGAAGAAAAAACTCTTCATGAATGTTTGGGCATTCTAATAGCTGAAGAATGCCAACAACCGGGAATGTTTAAAGACGACATTCTAGCCGTGAAGAAAAAGCTAGAAGCAATTGACGAGAACCGTTACCGTGGAGCAATATTGAGAGCAAGGGCTGAACGAATGGTGGCCGGTGAGACACCCACCAAACGACCCTTTGGCATAAGAAAAAAAAACGTGCCCATAAAACCAAATTTCGGAAATTGAATGGCAAGGAGTAATCTGCGTAGAAAAGGCTGACATTCAACGAGCTTTTTACGATTATTATAATAACGTCTTTGCTCATATCTCAGGCAATATTGAAGCGTTTAAAAATGAATTTTTGCATTCGATACCAAGCATTGATGATGACGCTAAAGATCTATGGGAAATGCCTATCTCGATTGAAGAAGTGAAAATGGCAATTGATGAGCTCAATCCTAACAAATCACCTGGTCCCGATGGGCTGACCGCAGCGTTTTATAAATCAATCAAACATAGCGTTGCTATTTTGACTTCATTATTTAATAACACTTAAGACGTAGGTCTCCTGCCGTCGTCATTCCTAACTTCATATACTGTCTTGATTCCCAAAACAAAGGACGCCAGGCTCCTGAGACAGATTTCTTCGTACAGACCAATAGCGCTTACAATGTCGATTACAAAATTTATATGAAGGTATTGGCTGAAAGATTGCAAATGGTCACAAACGAATTGGTTGGAGAATATCAAACGTGGAATTAAAGGTCGCACAATATTAACGAATATTCACAAGGCCAGGTGCGTGCTCGAATGTTGTGATACAACAGGCGAAGGAATCGCAATGATACAACTTCATTTAGACAAAAACTTTTGATAGAGTGCCTCACGATGTACTCCTGTGTATATTGCAGAATGTAAAGGTTGGTTCTATCATAAGAGAAGGTGTTGGCATGGCGTACAGAGGTTGCACAACACGGATTATTGTTAATAAAATAGTGGGAGAGCGCATCAAAGTGCACCGTTCTGTACGCCAGGGATGTCCCCTCTCCTCTCTACTGTTTTGCTTGTACGTTGAGCCATTTTGTCTAAGCGTGATCAATAGCACCAACGTTCGAGGTTTCCGTCTGCACGCAATTGAAGTACGACTTCTTGCATACGCTGACGATATTGCTGTATTCTGTTCGAACCAAGAAAGCGTTCTAAAATTTGTGAACATTGCAAAACATTTTGTAGAGTCAGCGGCAGCGCTATAAGCTGGTGAAAGATCTTGGGGTTCCGGCATGGCCATTGGCTATCAACCCCAAGTATTTTCGCAAACATGTCTTGGGTGACTACGCCAGTTAAATACTTAGGTGTACCTTTGCAGCATTATAGAGACAGTGAACACTATTGGCGTGGAGAAGTTGCCACAATACGAAAAAGCTCTGAGCGTTTTAAAGGCTTTAACCTATCCATATTTGCACGCACCACAATTTGCAACTTGTTCCTAATTAGCAAGCTGTGGTACGTGCTGCAAGTATTACATTGCTCATGCGTTAACATTTAAAAATTACATAGTGCTTTTGCTGTTTTTGTCTGGGGATCCACGTGGGAAAAACTAAACGAACAAGTATTTTTACACGTGTCCGCCTAGGAGGACTGGCCTTTCCATCTGTATCTTAGAGAGCTGGGAATCGTTTTATGCTTTTTCGCAATGCTACCGACCTTTTATAAAACAGGGTCGGTTCGTATACGAACTGTGCGCCAATTGAGGTAGTAGACATCTGCAAACTTAATTGTGCGTCGGAATGTATGCCAGGTAGCATATTGGGTATATGAGAGAAGTGTACCTTTCGTTTCGTATTTTGCAAAATCATTTCTCCCTAGAATACCGCTGTGGCGTATCGCGGAAAAACTGTACAAAGACTTATGTGATGTATTTCTTCTCACTACCCTGTATAGAATCCAATACAATGATGATCCAGGTAAAGATATCTTAAAAAGGGTAAAAAACATGCCTGTTAGGGGAGGTGTCAAAAGCTTCTTTTTCAAACTGCATACTAATACGCTAAAAGTAAAAACATACATGGAAGAAAAGGAATGTTTGTACCTTGGGGCAATCACTGTTTATATGTAGGAAACCTGAGACAATTGAACACGTTTTCCTAGATTGTTGCGGAGGTTACTTCTTTTGGGATATTCTTCAAAGAACCTTAAAAAAGACTTACCAGTAGATAGCAATGGCATTAGATTTTTACCGGTCAATAACGACGAAGCCTTTCCATTCGACATGATAACGCTCCTGGGCCTACATAGTATTTGTTTGTCAAGAATGGCCGATCGTAATCCAGATCTTGACGCGAGGCCAATAAGGAGTTACTTTTGCGAATATGTAAGCAGAATGATTCAAGTGTACGAACTTCATGAACCCCAACCAGACTGGCTTCCTAGGTTAGAAGGGCTGATGTGCATGCCCGAGTTTGATTGTTCCCCTTTTCAGCCCTTGATGGGCTGCTATCATTGTACACCGTATTTCTGTGCGAATTGAATAAAGGCGATAAAGAAAGAAAAAGAGGGTGTTTAGCCTAGTGGTTATGGCGCTCGCCTTCGCACTCTGGGTACCCGCGTTCGAATCCCGCCTTGCCAAGAGAGTTTTTATTATTTATTTATTACTCGCTTTCTGTCTGCCTTTATTTCTTTCTCCCTCTGTGCCTCCTCTCGTTATGCTTGGTTTTGGCCGTGCGATTGAATCGGGTGACAGACAAAGTTTTTCGCGCCGAAGTAGGCCAAGAAACACTATCGTCTGTAAAAGCCTAGTGCGGCGACGATAGATACTACGATGCCAGAGTAGCGCGCGTCGTCTGGGAGGTCTGTCGGCAGCTGTTGTGAATCGCGCCAACGCGTCACCCGCGCGCTGGCTCTCGTGATCTCTAGGTTGGCGATGCAGTCTGGAGGATTAGTGAGACAAGATTAGCGAGGCACGCTTGCAACGTGCCGCACGAGACCGATTGGCCGCGCCAGCCAATATATCGCGAAATGAAAACACGCATAGAGCTGCCCTCAAATTTTGCATTACGGCGTATCCTAATCGTTGGTAAATTTTTTTTTACGATACCGAGATAAGCAGTTAATCCAAGGAAGTTGTTTTCGCTAACTGCTCTCTTCGCTGCTACTGCACGCGCTTTATCTTCAATCTGGCTTGTGATAAAGGTTCTCACTCGGTCTAGCGTGCATTCTCTCAGTTCTTTTCTGCGAGCTTCGTCTTCACCCGGAGTTTGTTCACTCCAATGTTTGCATATAGTTACACCAATTAATTGCTACAATTTCTCGGAAATTACGTAACATCAGTAGATGGTATTCTCTCGACATTAAAAACTTGCCTCTATGACGGCTTCTGCTTGTGCATGATTACCGCTCGGAGCGGGCAAAATAAGTCGTAGGTTACATTAGGTTATTTAGTTACTAACATGGTTTTTGGATTGGTCCAGTTATTGTATTAAACGAGACAGTGGGGAAATGGAGAGGGTGCGCTACGATGTTGAAAAGCACAACGTTTCGAATTAGCGGCTGATTCCCTTCGCACGAACGCGTAATAAGTTGGGGAAACTACTTTTCGCGCGCATTTTCTGCACTTCCAAACAACCACTTGTTCTGCTGTGCACGTACATTAATGTCAAACGATTACAACATAAAAATGTCCTTAAGATAGTCTAATATTTGGCAGAAATTGCTCGCTGACAAGCAGGAAAATCGAAATCTGTTTAATGTTGTTGACGGAAAATCGTAAAGAGCCATCAGATATTTCTTACTGCTCATGGCCGACTGCGCGTGCATCTTCTTAGATAAAAGCGATTCTCAAAGTGACCACAATTAACAGTACAACTACAGCAATTGAAGTAATGCAAACAATAAAGTCAACTTTGTTCAACCCAGCATTGTCTCGAAATTCTAAAACAAAAGAAAAAAAGTTAAGCAATTTTTGTGCACCCATCTTCTACAAAGCAACCCTCGCGCTTACGCGAGGGTTTCTGATTCAAGAAGAAAAAAAAACATTAGGCTAGTGGCCCTACATCAGTGAATAATGTCTTGCATTTAATTTTGCTTCTTTTATCTTTACTTCTTAGGAAGTTCTAAGCATGCGTTGTCGACTGCAGTCATGTCGACGTTCTTGTTGGTTGCTCCTGAGCACCACCTCTTTAGCAAGGACACCTCGCCGGTGATAACACTGTGCGTTATAATAATTAAGTTATAACCGCCTAGCTGATATGGTTTTAATTCCCTGAGGTGTTATTCCCGGTTTGATTCCCGACAGCGGCAGCCACATTGTGATGGGAGCTGAATGCAAAAACGATAGTGTATGTAAACAGTTTGGAATTGAATCAGAGCCCCTATCTACGGCGGCACTCCTACCTATGAGTTTTGCTTTAAAACGTTAAACCCCCCTGATTGGATTGCCGCTAAAGACCGTGCTGTTGCTCGTTGATCGTCACTTCGGGCGCACGTCGATACAATGCGCTTTGATGAAGCCTGTTTTTTCTGGGTTCAAGTATTGCGGTGCCACCTAGCGTGCACTTGGCAAATGATGGCTGAATAGACACAAAGCACACAAGGGCTTCGTACAAGTTGACAGTAAACACTGCTAACACATTACCTATCACAAGTAAAGTTTAGCTTGGTTATACACCTCCTAGCAGCATAGAACAAAGATTTGGTTTCAGACAAGAAGCTTTACCAAACAGCACGGGTATTAAGTATACACATGTTAGTGGGACTAGACTAAACCACTTTATTTGTAATGCGTAAGCTGAGAGTCCTCCAGACAAAAGGCTGTCGCTGCGAGTTTGAGACTACCTGGGGCAGTGCAGACACCAGTATTGGTGGGACATTCAGTGAACATGCAAAATATCGAAAACACAAACTTCACACCAGTACATATTTTGAAACGATACAGACATTACATAAACCTGAATAGGAAAACGATATAGCTCTGGTAGTTATGACATGCAACTTTGCAAATACCTTCACCACACACAAATGTTTCAAATGAAATGTAGAATATACAGTAAACAATGAAATTGCTGAAATTGATAATCGGATGCTGATAAAAATTTCGCATTGCAGACGTCAACAAAGAGTGGGTATCAAAATGCGTTGCATAACAATGGAAGGAGGACTCGGTCATATTCGCTAGCAAAATTGTATTCATGCCTAAGGATATTCATATGAACCTTTGTATTTTGTGCTTTCCAGGTTAAAATACTCCTGGGCCTCCTCAGCCTACAGCACTTTCCTGGTTGCAAAGGTAAGAACACGTTGACACGGGAGAACGATTTCGATGACTGAGCCATTAGAGTTTCGTTTAACAAATTTTGTTTGACGTGTATAATTATTCATTTGTAGTCATTCTCCAGCATAACGTGGTCAGCGAGAATGGCATGAAATTTGAGTTAGAAGTTAATCATAAATGCTGCAGTATAAATTTACGTGTTGTAGATGGTGGTGCTTAAGCAACGCATACACGTGCTCACCAAAATAGCATCACCAGCGCTCTTGGTTCTATATTCGTATCGCGATATTGCGGTGCATTATGCCACAGTACTTTTGTGCTGGGCGAACACATTGCGGTATAAGGAACGTATGCCAAAGCTTGCCGTGTAATTGGTGTTTTTACACCGACCTACACCCTGCTTTAAGGTAGTGTCAGCCTTTGATAGGACCAGCGCTTCTTGGTAAATTTAGCGATGTGAGAATCAATATGGCCGTCCGCCAAGAGGAAAGGCCAGACCGTAACCCAGACAGGTCAAACTGCTCAGAATGGATGGTGCCGTGCAATATTCCCATTTCTTCAATAAAGTCTGCCACCAGCAATAAAAAATCAGATCTATCTGAAAAGTATCGGCCTTTACTTTATTTTAGGAGAACATATAAATTTCAGGTTGGCCACAGTGCACCGTGACATCTGGAGGGTCCGCTAGGTGTTCATTCTGAAAATGATACGAGTTATCCAATGACTTACCCCATGAGCCAAGTTGGCATGAAAAGAAAACGATTAGATCCGGACGATACATACCAAAGAGCACATGACGTATTCTAACAATGCTAATGACATTAAAAGATGAGCAGTCTTTGTCGCCGAAAGCTCGTGACGGCAACTTTTTTCTTGGGTATTATATATATAACATAATATGTCATCTGGACACTTATATTATTGTAGTGATACTTGCCCAAATGTACAGAAGAAAACGTAGAGGTCGTAGATATGTAGTCTACAGCGATACGTAGCAGGAGATGGAAAAGTCTGCGGATCTCGGAGGAAAACAGCTATGTTTGACGGTCATGTACTGTCCGTATCAATCAATTATAACAGTGTTTTCAAAAACGCATTTATGTGCACTCGCTTGAGTTTTTGGGTTGCTATAATTGCTCATGTGTTGCTTCCGGACTTAAAACTCCGTGATACAATTTCATTCGAAGTCTCTGGGAAGTGCAGGTTCCTGGTAATTATTGTCTTGTAGTGTTGCTGCCGTGGCACTCCATTCTGCTTTAGAACCTAACACAGGGAATTCAATGGTTTTTCAATGCAGGGAGCATGCGCCTACCAAGTTCGCAAATATGCTCGAGCAAGATTAGAGAACTCGTCGCCGAAAGCGGGAGAGCACGAGGAACACCGCAGCGACGACATGGAAGCGACGACCAGCTTCATCAAAAGCGTCCCCACATCCGACTCTGCGGCCTCATCGCCGTTAGATCCGCTCCACCGTCGGCTGTCAAGGGTCGCGAACGACCACCTGGAGACTCATAACCTTGGAGGAAGCGCACTGAGGGCGACGGCGTCGCTCACTACTCTATGCACAGTAAATGCGGTTCGAAGCTTATGAATACAATGAAAAACAGTGTAAGGTCAACGTAATGTCCACTGACGTGGTTGAGGAAGTTCAGAACCACGTTTGTCACCAATAAACTTTCATTTTGAAGGCAACATCGACCGTATTTCTTCCCTCAAAAAACTTTTGAATTCTTATAGCGTCTTGTAAAAAGACCTTGTTCACGAATGTTATGGCGTAAGTGAAGTTGCGCGCCAATGTTTGACAAGATAAAATGAAAGGAAGGCAGGAAATGCATGTCTGACGCGCAGGATGATACTCCGACCTTTATTTTAAGAGTGGTGATGTGGGCGTTTTCGTAGCTTTGGTCTTTTCTATAAACTATGCAACGTAATTTCACTCCCACAATAAATGGCCGAATATCCTCACGCCAACTTTCATCAGCTGTTATGAAATAGCCTGACACCGGTACCCATGAACAGATAAGTTTAATTAGGATAAAATAAGAGTACGATATACAGATTTGTGGGCTTCCTTTATATTCTGCAAGAAGGTACGTAATACTGAGAATGCCTCTTCGTGTTTTACGCGTTCAATTTGTAACGCACTAGTCCCAAATATAGTTCATTCACTATGCATAGAAAATTTCGAATCAATTCATTGAACATGTGTGTGCACTGAAGGAGATTCTCAATACAACCTCGTGCTTACAAGTGAAGGGTGCGATGACTTTCTCTTTGGCACTTGTCATTCTAACGGCCGTAATAGCTGTCGAAAATTAGGTCGACATAAGATATGAAAAGGAACTTTTATTTGGCTCGACAAACTAATTGAGGCGGCTAATCATTTTGTCAAAGCGTAGAGTACTAAGTTCAGAAGTAGTTCGTACAATCACACACTAAGCTGGTAAATTATTGAAAATCGAATTTAGGAGTTTAGGTTCCCGATATTAAAGGGCCCCTAAACCACCTCAGATATTTTTTGAACATTTCAAGTAAACACGCGCATCGAGTTCAGAATGCCGTCACGATCAACGATGCCAAACGCTGCAGCGCTACGCGCCGTGG
The DNA here is from genome assembly GCF_013339745.2 of Dermacentor silvarum. NCBI lineage: Eukaryota > Metazoa > Arthropoda > Arachnida > Ixodida > Ixodidae > Dermacentor > Dermacentor silvarum. The sequence goes on from NW_023606377.1 coordinate 24,503, forward strand.
GAGCGCCACAAAATAAAAAAAAAAACAATGCCGTCCTCCTCCCCTCGCCTTTCCGGTATCCCCAGCGGTCGTCATGATGTCAGCAGGGAATCTGGTGATGTCAACGGTGGAAACGATGCCCATTGGTCGAACAAGAACTTACGACTTCCGGTTTGTCTGCTAGGTACGCTCGCTCCCTGCTCGTCCTCGCCGTGTTGCTCGCTTGTGCGCGCTTGCGCATCGGTAATTGCAGCCCGCAACGGAAGTGCCAAATCGCTCGTGTTCCGACACAGTCATGCTTAGCGGTCTGATTAACTGTGCGAACAGTGTCGGCCTTTCCAGACGTGCGCGAAACACAGGGTAGCAACGGGTAGCCGAGAAGCGCCGAGTCTACGTCCACGTTACCGGTACGCTAAATCGCCGCACGCCGTTTGCCATTCGCGGGCCGCCGGTCGACAGCGGTTTTGCTCGCGAGCGGCGAGATTTCCTTGCCGTACGTAGAGACGATGAGACCGGGACTCATTTGTGCGACAGCCTCACCGCCGCTGATCGCTCGACGGCACCGATGTCGTCGCTAAGCCTTTTCCGGTTCCCTTCAAAGCTAAATAAAGCGGACGGCGCTTCGAAATGAATTACGGACGCTCACAAGCCGCAATATTTTCTGATGGTTGTTATCGCTCTTCGCAATAATTGTACACAAAGAAGAAAAATACATGATATTAGCGGCGCCGTCGGCTGCGATGCGAGCACACTCGGTCGTCTCCCGTCGGTAGCCGTGCACTCAGCTGCAGCCGATGTTTTCGTTGCCGGTGGCGGAGGCGCGCAGCTTGGCGGTCGTCGATTGGCCTGTTGATCGTGCAGCGGGCGGGGCGCCGGCCGAACTGCCGTCTACTTTGCCGCGCGAGAGGTGTCCAGACTGGAGGCCGGTTCGTCGTCCGTATATGTGCCGCTAGCATCATGGCTAGAGTGGACGTGCCTTAACCGGAAGTAGGCAGTGTTTTGAGAAGCGCGTTGGCGATGACGTTTGTCACGTGACATTTCGAGCAGCACTCGGCGAGGAGGGGAGACCAGCCGACGAGGAGAGTAGCGAAGGAAAGAGTGAAACGAGGGAGGGCCGTTTTTCGATCATCAAACGCGCGTAACTCCGCTATTACGGCACCATTTCGAAAAATTCTCGCGGCTACGTGTTCGTTGTAGACTCGTGCACAAGTGCAACGCCAGAACTAAATTTCGACCTCTGGGTGGTTTAGGGGCCCTTTAAGAATGGGTTATGAGGGTGGCAGTTTCGGATCATAATGAGCACTTAGGGTTTTTTTTTTTGTATCGGGGACTTAATGCGCAGTACAAGAGCGTTTTTTTATTCCGCCTTCATCGCAATGCGGGCGCCGCTGTCGGGATCAAACCAACGACCTTGTACTCAGCAGCGCAACGACATAACCACCAAGCGCTAACCTGGTAAGCCGTTTCTTCCGCCACTCACAACATGTCCTTCTGAGCGGGCACTATTCAAACTAATTGACCGAGTGTTTCACGTATAGCTGACAGTGCTCAACGAACACGTGCAGCGCCACAGCTGGCAGGAACAGAATGGTTTTTTTTATGCAAGTAGATATGAAAATAAGGCATGTTTGCACAGGACGTATCGGATGGCTGTGAAAGCCAATTTTATTGTGCACTTTGCACGAGACATGTTCATACTTGGGTGACGAAAAAGTTTAGAGCTGGGAAGAACTGGTGACACCCTTCAGTATTGGACTGTATACGACTAGAACTAAATCCATTCCATTAAATACCGAGTGCGTGCTGAAAAACCCAAACGACGAAGGGGTTAGAAATGCAGCCACCACATAAAACAGGTGCGTATGTGCACTTTAAGGTGGCGGTCCCACTCCGGCGGCACGAGCCCCCCGTTTCCAGTACTTTTGTAGCAACCGTGGCGGCTCTTCTACTTAAGATATGAAGTTGTCGTATAAACCATAAAAACCTTAATTCTTGTAGATTCCAACTATATATAAATAGAAATTGATTGGTGTGATTTAGAAATAAATGTTCAAGAACAAGCATGAGATACATGTTTTTTGTGAACTGTGTCTCAGTTGTGACCATATTTAGAAGAAACTACCGCACTTACTGCATTGCGGCTTGGTCTGTAGCTTTAGGACATATTTATCTAGTTCCTAGACGTAGCAAATTAATTTTAAATTTTTACTTTTTGGATAATTTGATTTTGAAAATTGCCAAATATTGCAATCTTCTGTTGTAAACAGCCCGGCAACTACATGCTCAAGGAAGCTAAATTTTAGATAAAGTAGAGATCAAGATATTTCCTTTAGGAGGAAAAATTTCATTCGTGTAACTTTATTAGTTTTTCCTAATAATGCGGCCGAAAATAAGCAATATTTAGATTCTGGTTTTATTTTGCCCAGTTTTGCGGGAAGGTAATAAAGCTGCGAAGCTGCGCTTTAAAAACTAATAAAGTTACACGATGAAATATTTCCTCCTAAATGTAATTCTTTGATCTCTACTTTATCCAAATTTAGCTTCCTTGAGCCTGTAGTTGCCGGCTGTTTACAACAGAAGATTGCAATATTTGGCAATTTTCAAAAGCAAATTATCCAAAAGTAAAAATTAAAAATTAATTTGCTACGTCTAGGAACTAGATAATTATGTCCTAAAGCTACAGAGCAAGCCGCATGCAGTAAGTGCGGTAGTTTCTTCTAAATATGGTCCAACTGAGACACAGTTCGCAAAAACGATGTATCTCATGCTTGTTCTTGAGCATTTATTTCTAAATCACATTAATCAATTTCCTTATATTATATATAGTTGGAATCTACAAGAATTAAGCTTTTATGATATACCACAACTTTATATCCTAAGTAAAAGAGCGCCACGGTTACTCCAAAAGTACTGAAAACAGGGGCTCGTGCCGCCGGAGTGGGACCACCGCCTTAAAGCTCTTACTTAGACCACTGTGATTGAAAAATACGAAGTGTGCACTACGTGTTTTACCGTGAGCGTGTGTTTAACATCCGGCGCACCGAATATCGGAGAGATTTATTATGGCGTAAGTGGCGCCACGCTACAATTAATATACAGTTTTAGTACTACGAAAATGGCACCACGCTCAACGCCAAAAAATAGCGGGGTCAGGCTGCACATGTTCAGAACGCTATTTCGGTTTTGCGCGTAGCGTGCGTCCGCTATATTTCGAATATAGCGGAGACGCTAAACGCTCGTTAAGTTTTTGGCGTTGCAGACCTGGCGGCACCTTCGTAATACGGCTGCCGCTTCGCAGAAATTGTCTCGTCCTGCTGCGTTGTAGGACTCGCTGATTTACAAATAATGGTGCTGCTGTGGTTTCGCTCCGCGTATTCCGGCTTCGGTAACGACCTACGATCGATAAGACAGCGTTGTTTTCGCTTTCGATTCTAGGTTAAGCACACTCCACATGCTCAGCGAAAGCGTAAGTTGCCTGTAAACACTGGTCAGACGAGGCAAGAAATCTTAAATTATTGTTGCCCAATTTATTTTATGAATAATTGTTTACGTGCTTCAATTGTTTTGAACTTACTAACAGCGTCCGATACGTCTCAAAGTTGTTACTGATTAATCTCCGTGCCCGAGCACTTGACCAGCAGCCTCTTTTAAAGGCTTGGCGTGGATCCACACGGCTAGTTTGGTTGTCGAGCTGCTGAGCTTGATGCTTTGACTACTCGCAGCTACATGGCGCGGCGAAGTTTTGCGCTTAGCGGCGCCATCGTTGTCTTACGCTAAACTCTATCTAACAGCGTTCCGCAAAGATTTAGCGTGCGTAACACGCTAACGCGAACGTTTTTCGCAATACTAAACCTTTCTAATGGAATGGCGGGGTCGTACTGCGCACGCACAGAGAGCTAACGCATCTTTAGGCATTGCGTACGTCCGCTAACTTTGGCATTTAGCGTGAGACAGTAACGCTCGAAAAGGCGGTTTGATGCTGAATGCATGCGGCCCCTTCGAACGACAACTACCCACTTCACACCAGTCGTCTCTTCTTGCGGCCTTGTAGAACTGGTCATCATCATCATCATCATCAGCCTATATTTATGTCCACTGCAGGACGAAGGCCCTCCCTGCGATCTCCAATTATCCCTGTCTGCGCTAGCGTTCCAACTTGCGCCTGCGAATTTCCTAACCTCATCATCCCACCTGACTTCTGCCGTCCTCGACTGCGCTTCCCTTCTCTTGTATCCATTCTGTAACCCTAATGGTCCACCGGTATCCATCCTACGCATTACATGGCCTGCCCAGCTCCATTTCTTCCGCTTAATGTCAACTAGAATATCGTCTACCCCCGTTTGTTCTCTGATCCACACCGCTCTCTTCCTGTCTCTTAACGTTACTCCTAAGATTTTTCGTTCCATTGCTCTTTGTGCGGTCCTTAACTTGTTCTCGAGCTTCTTTGTTAACCTCCAAGTTTCTGCCCCGTATGTTAGCACCGTAGAATGCAATGATTGTACACTTTTCTTTTCAACGACAGTGGTAAGCTCCCAGTCAGGATTTGGCAATGCCTGCCGTATGCACTCCAACCTAATTTTATTCTTCTGTAAATTTCTTTCTCATGATCAGGGTCCCCTGTGAGTATTGACCTAGATAAACATATTCCTTTACAGATTCTAGAGGCTGACTGGCGATTCTGAATTCTTGTTCGCTTGCCAGGCTATTGAACATTATCTTTGTCTTCTGCATATTCATCTTCAACCCAATTCTTGCACTTTCTCGATGAAGGTCCTCAATCATTTGTTGTAATTCCTCTCCATTGTTGCTCAATAGGACAATGTCATCTGCAAACTGAAGGTTGTTATACTGGATACATGGTATACCAGTATAACAATACCAGTACAATATGGTATACCAGTATACCAGTATAACAGTAGAACTGGTTACATCTGCAAGTAAATTGTGGTACTGGTTTTGGATTCGTTTAATCTTGCTTTATTAGTTCCCTGCGGACGACAACTCAGCGGGGTTTCCGATGTTGATTTTCGGTTGAGAACGCTCCTGCGCCTAACAAAAGCGTCCACATAAACATTCGGCGGACTGCGGGAACAACATTTAGTGCGAAGCACTTTAGGGGCCCGGGCTGTCGGCGCCTAAGGTGATGTCATGTCGTGTGTCACGCGCATAAACAAGATCCGCCGAAAACTCGCGTCTCGTTCGCTTCGTGTATAACACAATTGGCATCGAAGGGTTCGAATGTCTGACTAACATTACTGTAAGTGATGACATCAATAACATCACATGCTCGTCAGTTACGTCACAAGTAATGATAATAGGCAGTTTTAGTATAGCGGAAAACGCTTACGTTAGCGTTAGCGTGCGACGCTAACGCTAACGAGACGCTAACGCAAAGAAAGGCGCTGCACTGCGCGGTACAAGGTAGTGTTTTAGAATAGCGGAACGGAGCAAAACGCTAACGCTAGCGCAAATACAGTAGGGCGCCATCTCGAGGCGAATACAGCAAACATGACAAACCCTCTAGTTTAGCCTACGCCGCTGCAATCGAGAACGTATATAAAAAAAATGTCGCAGTTTCACCCGAAAGGCGAAGCATCAATTGCGATAGCAACTTAGTAGAGAGCTATACGGAGCAAGGATAGTAGTTTTATCCGCTGTGCAAACTTGGACATGCAGCAGCACCGGCAGCACAAAGCACTGTTGTCGACGCCGTCGGCGTTTTGCCCGCGTTCGCACAAAATGCGTGCGGCGTTTGGTGACTGTTGCCGGAGCCTCTGATATAAATAGACACTTGTGCCGCAGCTAAACGTCGCCTCCCTTCCCTGCCCCCCCCCCCCCCCCCCCCTGCTTTTCGTGCGTCAGAAGAAGGCGCGTTTGCTCTACATATATGGTGATTGCAAAAGAGGAAAGAGACGCCTACTTCTGCAGCCCTTAAGGGCACGGAACAGAACGCGCGTTTGTTCTCCGCCGTGCGTTCACTCCCCGATAAGTGGTTCTTGAGGGAAAGGGAAAGGTTGGCGCTATCTTCTGCAGCCCTTGAGGAGCACGGCTCAGCGCCAACGAAAGCGCGCGTCCCTCGCGCCCTTTCACTCGCACATACAGCGTTCGGCGGCGCGCGGCGACGATTTCATCTCCATTGACGTCATACGGAACCTCACGGCGACGGCGACGGCAACGGCGACGGCGACGCCGACGGCAGAAATCTGCTTTGGAGTGTCCATATAATTGCTATCGCAATAAAACAACGCCCATTTGTCACCCGTACGCCGCTGTCGAAGCACCATCGCACAAATCTAAAGCAAACACAAGCATGTGGGGAACGAATGAGCCGAACAGTGCAGGCCGACGACTTGATAGACCCGAAGTGGACGGCTCTTGTAGGGAGCCTATATGCAAGCGCTGTTTTAGGGTGGTGACAACCTTTGTAAGGGTACTTGCCACCGCCAGCTAAATTGGCGGGTAAAATTTTCCGCCAAATATAGCATGTGGAATCAAATGGCGAAAACATCAGCCGACAGACCACGTTTCCCGCAACCGTTGGTTCCGTGACACTAATTCAATTTTTAAATCAAATTTGGCCACAGCGGCCAGAGACCCATACCGTGTCTTAGAGCAGTGCATTGCACTCTACGTTTCAGTTAAGCAGGCTTGCAAGCACAGTTTTTATTACAGCACACTTCGAAAATCAACCTTTATATAGCGTGTACAAGTAGAAGGCAACGACAATGTTTAATGCAGTTCACATTCTTGGCGTGAGAAAATGCTACCACGAGCACCGCCGCCGTGCCTTATAACTTGTTGCTTTGTATGCTACGGAAAAAAGATAACTTTGATGTGTTCAAATAAAAGAAAAGGCAACTAGTATATAAATATGTATGCAGGTTTCGTGTGCGCATTGGTGCAAAACTAAATTAAAGAAATTTCATAGATCGCGTGCCAAAATGGGTACATCATAGCGTCACAAAAAGAAAGCAGGAATGCACCGCGACTTTTAGCGAAATTGGGAATTAAAATGGCTACTCACCAAATTTGGCGGTAAATAGCCCTCAAAATTTTGGAGTTGTCACCATTCTGAAACAGCGCTTGCATGTAGGCTCCCCAGGCTCTTGCTTCAACAGGCGCCGCCATCTTTACCTACGTACGGAATAGTAGTATGTGGTTATTGGGGGGAAATGAAGATATAAGTGCAGTGCCGTAACTGTCTCTCTCTAGGAGGACAGCTCAACAGCACTGCACGGGGAAGGGGAGGAGGGGTATGAAAGAGATGATAGAGACAAGGGGTGAGGTAGGAAGACGACGGCCGGCAACAGGAAGAAAAAAAAAGGGGAAGTGATGAAGAGCGCGGCTTAGAGCGCGGCTTAGAGCCGCGCTCTGAAATTTGTGGCACTGCAAAAGTCTAACAGTGCCGAAAGGACCCATTTGACCAGGGAGCTGTGGGCATCCTGGAAAAGTAGGTCTTTGAGCGAGTTGGCCGGCAGACCGTATGGGCGATAGGAGTCTGTGAGCATCACTCTCTCACACCGAAAGCAGGGCAGTGTAGAGGAGATGCTCCACCGTTTCCATGTCGGCATAGTTGGCACTCACCCTACTGCCGATTCCCCTGAGTCTATGGGTTCGCGCAGCAGCTACGCCTCTAATACCATAAATTCCAGCTGTCCTAGCAAAATATTGCATTTAACCAGGTCGAACGCTTTCGAGAAGTCTACAATAATCTGAGTACCATTTTCTGGCATTCATAGTTGTCTAATATGAACTCCTTCTGACTAAGAAGAGCAAGCTCGGTCGATTTTTTCAAGCAAGCTATATTGGGTGGAATGTATGAGAATATGACCATCTACTAAGGATGACAGACGCTCTAAAATAATTGTTTCAAAATTAAAAAAACTGGTAGTATAAAGGTAGCATAACCCTTAAGGGCATATTTCATTGTTGCAGCTTTTTAAAAATACTTTAGTTTCCTTGGCGGTCTGCGCGTCACGCAGAAATATGCCTGATGATAAAAGTTTGTTAAAATATGGGTTATAAAGGGTTCCAGAACAGATATTTGCATGTTTAACAAGCTGTACTTGGTTTCCTGAAACGCAAGTAGGTTTCGTGTTGCTCAACGACATAAATGAAGAGATAACTTTGTTCTAGGAGACTGGTGTAAGAAAGACTGAGTGTTCAGTGTAATAATTCTTATATTTTGATTTGAAGCAATCTTTGAAGACTGACCAAGAGAAAGAAAAAAAATATTCAATCTGTTCGCCAATTCACAAACTTTTAATTCTATAGTATACGGCATCCTGCTAAATTGTAATCTGTGCCGGCAAGTTTCCTAGCATTAAATTCAGTGTTCCAAACGTTTTCAGAGCGCCCTTCAGTAGTAATAAATTGGTTTATTAAATATTCATTCGTAGCCGTCCGTAATCTCTTTCTAAAGAAAGAGCTCGTAAATTTGTTAAATGTTTCAAGGGCCCCACGTGATTAAGTTTTTATGAATACTTTATATAAGTGGTCTCACTTTCTAATACAATCAAGCAATTGCTTTGTCGTTCGAGTTTTCGGCATTGCTTTAGCGTCTCAATTTTCAAGGAAACTGAAGACCGATAGGCTTCCAAAAATTTACTAAGAAATAGCTAGTATGTGTGTGAATATTACACAATACAAAGCTTACTACATAGTCATTTTTCTCTGATAAATGACGCTGTTTGGGCGACTCAAGTCTATAAAGAGCTGTTGTCGGGAGCATATCGAAAGATTCAATGTGTAGTTTGTGGAAAGAAATATGGGCAAGCGATGACTGATATCACGTTTGATAGTACCAGACCATAACTAATGTGCCGTAGTTCTAAATTGGGTATGAACAGATATGTGAGTCCTCAATGTATTAGTGAGCCGTGTTGATGTCATTATAACATTATTACATGTATAGACATTCAGGAGAGAAGTTGGCGTGTTTTTTTTCTATTTTCATCCAATAGTATCGAAGTCATTACCTAAGAATAATCGATATCGGACAGCCCACGACCGTGCTGTCGCGTCTTGACGACCGGCCGCTTTAGGAGCAGACAGCCCTGTAACGCCGGCCTATAGGCACCGGGCGGCCGTCGTAAGGCGCCAGCGGCGCGCCGGCGATATGCTGGCGAACAGCGCCGCGAACGGCAGCTGTCAAAGCACTGGCATGTGAAGCAGACGACGGGACGAAGGCGCTCGGTGCTTCCAGTGATTTGGCACAGCGGTTTTAAGGGCTGACGCACCGGAAAACGCATTTTCGTGTGTCTGCTTTTGAGAAAGGTCGTCACTTGTGCGAGCCAGATCACATTCGTGGCATCAGGTAGTACATAAAGCAGAAAACGAGCGCAAATTGCGATGCAAATGCACCACGCGAACTGAGCTCACCGCGGCAAGCTAAGACTTCCACGTGGAACTCCAGCAGTTATATTCCAAATGTTTTTTGCTTTGCGCTTGAACATTACCGCGTATTTAATCATGGAAATATGCGAATGACACAAAAATTATGGACAGAAAAAAAAGGAGACATACGTCTTCCTTACTCTGTTTCTTGAGCTGCTTCGCCGATCGCACATGCGTCAGTAAGTTCCCGCTCTCTGTCCGTTGTAGTTCTTTTATCTTTGCAATGCTTCCCCATTCTTACTTGCTTATAAACTAGCCCAATCTTCAGTCACGGCCCATTTTATATAGCTTAGCGCGACGGGAGCCGTCGGTGGCGGCGAGTGTGAACACGCCACTGCGTTGGCGTTCGCCGTCGATGCACAGCACAGTCGTGTGCCGGACTCAACCAGAGTTTGGAATTGCTACGAAGGAAAATGTACATCAAAGAAGACTGATACACTGATAAGACGGCAAAATAACTACAAATCTGAGTGTTCGCCTTCGGTGCCCAAGCTCCGGAGCCGTTACACTGCGGAGGCGAAGACAGCAAGTGGGACACGAAGCTCTTGCGTATGAACGGCTCTTTTATTAACGTTAGAACAACTAGACCATAGCATCAGCGTCGGAAATGTACAGTGCCCAGCGATTGAAGCGCTGGCAGCGCGCGGCTGCCGCCGTTTTTTTTTTCGTTTTTTTTTTTTCGCGCCACAGGTGAGCGCCGTGGGACCAAATGCAGTCATAATGCGGTACTAAGGTTCTGGCTTTCACTCTACACCACAATCAGTTTGGCGCCCCCAGCGCTTACAGTCAATGCAAAAAGCGCTGGCGACCATGCGATTCGAGTATCGCGTTATTGCTGAGCACTGTATGCGCTGTTGCCTACAAACCGCACATATACAGACTTTCCGCCTGAAAAACGCGATGCCGCGATGAACAACGATTGAATTTAATGGCCTAACCAGTTTCAGTCATGTTTCAGTAACTGTTGGTGCACCCAAAAACGCAACATGTTTGATCAGACTTGGTTTCAAGGCAGCGCCTGCTGCGCGCGGCCCGGCGGCCACATGCCATACATTCGCGGCGCAGCCGCATGAAGGCGCCACCAGTCCAAATTCACCCGCGCCCGGTGCCTATAGACGTTTTCACGGGGCGCTTCCGACGGTCTGGCGTGGAGAGTATGTGTCAGTGTTGCCTGTTCGGTCGGACTGTGAGCTTGCCTTGCGCTTGCAATGCGGAGTGGTAGCTTTCCTTTCGATGATTCCGTTTTATTTTTGTCACGAATGACTTACGCCATAAATAATGGCATATATACTCATCAAAAGGCTACAGGCCAGTACTGTGCAGTTTATGGGGTGCACGAACAACCAGCGTAAAATAACGATTTTGGGGCTAAGTGTGTCCACAACACAGCACTCCGCGAGACCACTGCGATGTGATATGTTCACGTTTCGCCGGTTTCCTGCATCACCTGAGGACTTGGAATTTCAGTCTAATGTGAACCAATGCACACATCAGTAAAGAAAGCATTTTGGTAAACTCTTTTTGGCACATTTCCCAATAGGTTGCGAGAATTGTCAGCTCTTCGATGCAATATTTTCTCGTATTTAGTGGCAGAGGCTACATTTGTTATTCTTTCAAACACGACTTTATTCCAGTGCCTAATACGGGGTCACACGGCGCACTTTTGGTCGTGATCGAGCCCGATATGGGCCGAATTTCTTGGTCGCGATTGGCTTCTTTGCTCAATCTACGGAAGGGAGCAATCGCGGTCGAACATTGCGATCCAGATCGGTCTCGATCGCTATCAAAAGTGGCCGTGTGATACCGGTATAAGACAAATTGGAGCACTCTGCGAGAGAACTAGTCGGTAAATACACTTCGCAACGATCTGGAAAATTCGTGTCCTATGGAAGATGTATGCAGACCCTGTGTCCACCAAAACATTGTCTCTGCGTTCACACGCACTCTGCGCGGCCCTGCCCATAAAGGAAATAATTTCAACAGTGTGGTGCTGCATCGAGCTCCCCAATCTTTGATCGTTGTCTATGTGCTTGGGCAGCAAGAGAATGCAAAAAACGAACGTGTCAACCTCATCAGCGCGGCCTAGCGCCAGTGCTAGAGTTCGGGAACCGTAATGCGCTAACTGTGCGTGGCGTAGAAACGCGCTAAATGAGCCCGCGCAAGTAAGAACGTAAAAAAAAGTATTCGCAAGGGTACGCGGACAATAGCATCATGCTTGCAAGAATAACAGTAACGAAAAAAGTAATTATTCGCACAGTCGATCAAGTGAAATACTTACGTGCGTGCACTGACTGCTTCGCTGACCACTAAGCGCTTTTCACTGACGGTCAGTAGTGCTTTACAGTCATATGCATATGTAGTTATTCAACAATTGTTAAGACTTGACATACTTTATTAGAACATAGCACGGTGAGACGGTGTAAGGCAAACACGAGAATAGCAGAGATGGTCCTAACGCTGCAATATTATTGGCTTATTTCGCTTCAGAGACAGCGCACACGAACAATTCTTGCCGTACGCGCTATCTCCATACAAACTTCGCGCACGATCTACGTTAAGGTTCGCCGTGAGCGAAGCTTGTTCCAAATTAAGACATTCGAAAGAAAAGCCATTCCAGGTAAACAAACGTAAAAAAAATAGGTAAACAAATACATCTTTATAACAAGTCCTGTTATAATACCTATTGGGATTGACAGTATGTATAAATAAATAACTACTAAATACTAAAAATTAAAATTTAGCACCTGGGCTGTATCAGTTGCGCTGGCATCTGTGATCACTGTCGCGCGTCGGTTTGCTGCAGGTACCGCGCTGCTCGATCGCCACGCTTATGCTTTGACATTTGGTTATAAGCACCCTGCACCGCAGCCGATCCAATAAATTTTGCATGATTGAGCTGTTCAGTTGCGTCGGAAGCGTATGGAGTAACCACCGCATATCTACCAACCACTGACACGCGTCGTCACGCCACCGGCGCCTGGTTCTAAGCATTGCCCGACTGCTATGTACGTGCCTGCTTTCGCTAAATGAGGCAACTCTCTACCGCGAAACGTAATGGTGGTCAGACGGTCACATGTGTCCAGCAATAACAATGAAAAAATGTGGTTGATCCCTCTTATATAGGAATCGGTATAGACACGAAAGTGAAACGTGTCTTCACAGAAGTAGTGTAATGTTTATTGCACATTGATATATAATGTCTATTGGTGTTTTGTGGCTAAAGCGCCCTTAGGCGTTGATGCACCCACGCTGACGCCTGGTGGCACGTCTCCTCCATCACGAATACCAACGTCGATGACCATGAGCAACCGTCGTGCATATGGAAGCTGCACTACGCTGCACACGCTAGCACAACGCGAAAGACGAAGCACGTAACTGACACACTAATACAACGCGCAAGACAAAGCACGTAACTGAATCGTCACCGAGTCAAATCAGCGCGTACAGCGCGTCGTAATTGCAGCCTCCGCGATCAACTTCAGAAACATTTTCAGAGCTAATTGCGGAGGCCACGCTCCGCTGTGCTGAGTACGGTGAACGCCACCTAGGTGGCGTTGGTAGTGCTTCTTGATGCCAGCGTCCCTTCGAATGCTGGCATCGAGGCGTCGTAGTGCTGAGACCACCGAAGCGTTCACTGTCGGTGCGCGTTAGTGTCATATGCAGTACTTCTCTTTTCTGCTCGTAGGCGGCGGCACCGCCCCGAGCAAGAGCGCGGGTACACGGAGGAGTGTTAGATATATAAGGCGCGTCTGTGTAGCTCTCTGCAAATGCGTTTGTGGCGCAATGGGTTAAACGCTCGGCAATCTATCGTCGCGGACCGAGAGTTCGTGGTTCGATTTCCAAATTTGCATGTTTGTGGAACTTTTTCTTCTGGTTTCTTTCTTTGTATTATGTTCTATGACGTATTTCCGTGACGGAAATACGTCAGTGAAGTCTGGTGGACCCCGGCATAAAACACTTTCGTGTTAATATACCGCTGATTAGCACCCCAAGTCTCGACGAAGCAGACGCGGCTGCCGCCGCTACCAACGAAGAAACACCACATCCACTGGCTGGGCTTGCACACTACACTGACTGCTCACGCGAGCACGTGAAACATGTAACAAGTGAAGCGGCACAAGACAAGCGAAGCGGAAGAAAACAATCGAAATAATGCGCGGCGAAGATCACACAACCGAAGTGCGGCCGTCCTGCTCTCGCAAGGCGCACAGTCCAAAATGGCGGCATAACATGTTCTGACGCTAGACGTCGCCCGTGTCGGCCAATGCGCGGCTCAAACGTCGGTTTGTGAAAAGGTCTATATAGCCGTCCCACCACAATTCGGTCAAGGCCCTCTTGAATATTTTATTATCAAGTGGCCCTTTAGAAAGGCTATAGTTCACAGAGACGTTCCCCACCTCCTGTATTTCTTTCCGCGCCTATCTTTTAGCTCTTCATGGCTCTTTCGGTCTTTCTTTCGGTATTTGTTTTCCCTTTACCTTTCCCCTAGTGCAGGGTAGCAAAGCAGAGAATTTTTTGGTTAATATCCCTGCCTTTCCCACCTTGGTTCTCTCTCTCTCTACGTCTAATCATGGTAGTTAAACGAGAAATGAGGGTTACCTGCTCCTAACATACCAAACACTAATAAAACCGACATGAAAAGAGCAGAATGAACAGATACTAGACGATCTTTTTTTGGCGGAAGATGATTAATGCTTACAAAACAAAGGGATTTTCTTTCGCGTTGATTTAAGTATGCATCCATTCGAATAAGTCCCAACATTCTACCTTACTGCAAAATAGAGCAGCGGAGCAAGTACAGAGTCTTGAGGAGAGGTGTACGTCTTTGCCTAGTCTAGAAAACTTGAGGTTGCCTGACTCGGGACCGGTAACGAAAACTACATACCGAGATGTCAGTTAATGGTTATTGGGCATCGAGGTTTTTCGTGCTTGCATTAGAGTACACTGAAGAACAACGTGAAAAGCTCGCGCAGAAAAAAAAAAACATCGCGTAAGCATTGTCAACAATATCCTTGCTAGAAGTTGTTTTATGCCCCAACTCAGTAGCGTTTGCGTGGTAATAACTTGCCTGAAATATACAGTCAGCTCGTGTTGAATACCTTTCTCGGAATTTTATGCGGAATAATTTTCCCCAGTCCCAGTTCGGCCTTTGTGTGGAAATGAGTGAAACTTCACAACGAGCTTTCGTGATCCGCCTGTGCTTGATAAACATTCTCAACTGAATGGAAGAAAGGATGCTCACTGCCTCTATAAACCTACAATGGCAGAACCGATGCTATGTAGAGCTCAGTCAGCTTTATGCAGGCTTCGACTTTTCTGCATTTATTTTAGCTACAGGATCTTGTTTCAAAATTTATATCTTACCAAACTTTGTGAAGTCAGTAAGCAAATATTTCTTTGAATACTTTGTTTATTGCGACGAAAAAGAGGAATACACACCACTGCGTAAAAAATTATTCCTCGTATGACTTTGATTATACTATAGATGATTATTACGCGTAAGCACTTGAGAAAGCTTTTCGGGAGAAAATTGTGATGTCCTCTGTGAGTACAGAAGTGTTCACAACAATGTGTGGTGCTGAGAAACATTCATAAAAGTTGTTCGAACCAACGTTTAAGTTGCTTTAGGTGCCCCAATGCCAATAAATGTACCTCATTTCATTCTTCCATAAAACGCGGTTTTGTTTCAGTAAAACTTCTACCATTATACTCGAGAAGTTATACACGCAGAGCTCTTTTCGTGGGTAATATTTACCGGTTTTGATAAAAAGGCTTTATTTCTTGAATGCCCACAAATACGCATACATGTAATACGCAGTGAGGTGACAATGCGCGCTGCTCCCTCCGGTCGCGTGACATAAAACGAAAATGCCGCACGTAGCAGTTCCTACCCGCGCTGATCAATCTTTTATTTTTTGCTACAAAAGCAGCAATAGCAGCAGCCGCAGCCACACTAGCAGCGAGTGCAGCAACGTAGATACACTGCTCGATCGCCATGGCATTGCAAATAAGCGTACTGCTTGCTTTTACTTGTGCGCAGGTTCTGGCTGTTGAAGCCGCAAACCTTTGCCCGGAATCAATAATGAGTGGGTGGAACGTAAGTTGTTCTTTAGATTGTTACACG